>NC_056732.1:1234138554-1234203554 GCF_019279795.1 Protopterus annectens | reverse complement strand
AAAATAAAGTTGAAGCTAGATGCAGTCACTTATACCAAGATCATATCCAGAAGAGTATCACTTTCTAAACTCTAACTTCCAAGCAGAACTCAAACATTTGCAAACACTTGGTGTGATTGGAGGTGTAAATAAGCCTACTGAAGGGTGCAAAGAATGGCAGTGTCAAAATATGTGTCAATCTAAAAGCGTTAAATGATACAGTCATGAAGGAAAGGTTCAGTCTACCTACCTTTGAGGATGCCAAACCTATGCTAGTTAGTGCCACATGAGGCACTTCAGGTATGTTTTGGGTGATGTCTCTAGATATTGTCAAAAGCTAACATTTGTTATTCTGATTGAAAGATTTTGTTTCAATGGATTGCCACTGAGTACAAATTCAGCACCAAAAATCTTCCATTGAAAAATGAGCAGTTTGTTGAAAGGGCATGAAGGTGGTAGTGGTGGTGTCATGGATGAAGTGCTAATATTTCGTTCTGATAAAGTGACATATGACAAAATATTGGAGGCAGTGCTTCAAACCACTAAAGACTTAGGTTTGAATCTAAATAGAGGCAAAAGCAGGTTTTGTAAGCCTGAAATCCAATATTTTTCTCACAGTATAAGCGCTAATGGAATATTTAAGCAATGTCAAAGCCATAGCAGAACTAAAAAGTCTAACCTACATGACTGAGCTATGTCAAACTGTAGGCATGATCAATTTCTTGGGCACATTTGTAACAGATCTGCCTACAGTGCTACATTCGCTGACAGATATGCTAAAGAAAGATATACTTTGGTCATGGAAGAATGCTGAAGCCCAGGTCTTCAGCAAAGTTAAACAAATGCTGATGTCTGCTCCAGTGTTCTCTTACTATGATGCTGCCAAACAAACAGTTGTAAGTGCTGATGGATGATGCCATGTTAAAAGTTCTTAAAATATCTACTGAGGCTGGACAGCTTCCATATCCATACTGACCGTAAGCCAGTGGCTCTATTAAATAATTTGTACAAAGCACCACCAACATGCCACAGGTTGCTTATGAGATGTTTAAATACCACAGAGATCCATGGAACTGGAAAACAAATGATTGTGGATGACATGTTATCAAGAAACCCAGTACATGACTAGATACTATCTGATACAGAAGAAGCCATTGCTGCATATGTTCAGAGTATTATGGCAAATCTGCTAATTTCTACTAAAAGGTCTGACAGAATAAACCAAGCTGCCATACATTACAGTGAGTTAGAGATGACCACTAGATATGTAAGGAATGGTTGGCCTATCGCTGGAGACAGATAAAGCATCTGATGTACAAATACCATATTGTCAGAGTACAACTGTCTGAACACAATGATTTGCTACTACACCATGAATGAATAGCTCTACCTTCTTCATAATTTGCCAAAGTGCTTTAAGAAATACATGAAGGACATCAAGAATTGATTAATGTTTGTGAAAGAGTTAAAATGTTGGTATGGTGGCCTGGTATCAACATGGATGTTGCAAAGCCAGTGTTGCTGTACCAGTTTTGCGTAATACATAAATCATCCCAGAGGAGAGAACCATTGCTATCAACTCTGTTTTTGCAAGTCCCATGACAAAGAATAGCTGCAGATCTCTGTGTAGTTGAAGAAAAGAGCTACCTCACAGTAGTGGACTATTACTCTTGAGATATATAAATTCTACATGTAACAACAATGACAAGCCAACAAATTATTCCCAGGTTCAGGGCAGTGTGTTTACCAACTAGGGCATACCACTTGACTTAATTGCAGATAAATGCACACAGTTTGCACCAGTCCAGCAATTTGCTGAGGATTACGGTTTTATACATTTTACTTCAAGTCCTCACAACCCACATTTGACTGGAGATATTGAAAGAACAGTCCAAACCTCTACTGGAATACAGAATGAGACCACAGACTAGCCCTTTCAAATCTGTTGAGGAAAAATAGACCAAAAGGCAAAAGATATTACAAATACTTCTGTGACAGGGAATGTGTCATCCAAGCACTATCTTTTCTTCAGTCAGACCAACTAGTGCTTCTAAAGCTAATGATGGAGAGAAAATAGGAAACAATTGCTGTTATAATACAAAAGGAGGATGAACAATGATCCTATGTGGTACAAGTAGATGATGGTGTTATTATGAGATGGAACTAGAGACATTTCGAATCCACTCCTGAGGAGTCTCATCAAGAACACTCCAAGTCAGACAGCCATGCCCAGTTATCTGAACCAAGGACGATAAGCTCCTTATCTAACCAAAGTATATGGATTCTGTCAGATGTAGTACTACAGTCACATATTTGAGATAACAGTGAAAGTTATGAATCAAAGAAAAGTCATGTGTCTACCTAAAGGGCCTTGAAACATGATGTGACTGTGCCAAATGCTAACCAGACTAGTCCAGCTGGAGAAACTAGCAAAGACTCCAGAAGCTCTAAGCTCATTTTCTATTATGTCATAGCCTGTTCCTGAAGCCAATCCAGTGAATGGAACACACTGAAGGAATCGCTCTTTGCATGCATTGTTGCTTGCACGTAGTAATCCCTTATTGTTACAGATGAAGAATTATTCTGAAATCAACCCTGGAGTGAATTTATCTGATGTAGATACATTTACTAATCAAGTTGCTACCCTGGAGAAGAAAGTGCAAGCCTATAGAAGATATGGAACGTTAATTTCTGGAATATTACAGTATAGTTTATATTGAGCGTTTACATAGTCAGTCGTTTTGCCTTTTCAAAATATGGCGTTTACCAGAATTTTTGACAGTGGTGAGATAAATGGGATGTGAGAGTAGACAGAAAGTAATTGAGAAGCCTTATATTTGTTAAGAAATTACTGTGGAAGATTTCCACAAATGTGGGAAAATGCTGGATAGCATTAATCTATTTTCAAAACTCCTTAGGATTCCAAAAAAATTCTGATTTGACATGTTTCGAGAGAATCACTGTTAGCTATGAACATAATTTTTACAGTCTTCTAGACATGCAAAAATACGCCCAAACGGAGTGCCCGTTCAGAATTCAGAAGCTCTTTCTTGGCTTTTATTCCATTTTTAACTTCAGATGTTAACCGATGTGCTGGAATATTCTTTATTAGCTAAATAATGAAAGAAAATATTTATTGTAAAGTGGTAATAGAATGTTAAGAAAGTATTTCAGAGCTGTGCTGCAGTCAACTTGACACAAAAGGCAGGGCCACACTACTCTTGCCACCTCATACCGAAGAGAGGACTCACAGCTAAAAACCTATAGGAGATTGTTGAGCCAACAACCTTAATATATTTTTCTGAGGCCTGGATGGTAATAGTACAATGGATACTGAAAAGCTGTGGAGGAAATATATTGTATGGGGAAAGATTTTTGGGGAGTTAATAAAGATCTAGTCTAGGATGGCATTAATGCAAGTGCAGTGGTTAGCTGTGGTAGCAGTAGGGATCTTCTTGGAGAAAATAAATCTACTTAGTATGTCTTCAAGGGATTTGCTGGTAGGCAGATCCCTCTGTAGGTTAAAACCATCAAGCACAAAAGCATTTTGTGTCCTGAAGAGAGAGAAGTAATGTTTAAAAAAATATAAAAATGAAAGGATATTTATTATTGGCTTGGGATGACCAATAATTAAACATTTACACACAGGTCAGACAGGTTCACATTCAAATATATTTGGTGAGTATTCTACTAGTTCAGCAAAAATGAGTCTGGTTGCTATTCTTGTTTCAGGCCTCAGACTATGAAAAAATGGTTTACTATGATAAACTTGACACATAGATGGTTGAGTCAACCAATATCCACAAACTTTCCATAAAAGGTGGCATGCTAAATACAGACATACCTGACACAAACATCAAACTCCTGCTGCTCTGGATCCAGGCCATTACTTGGCTCTCTCAGTTACCATAAACACTGCTCAAACCTGTCAGTGTGAATACTATTTTGTTTTTTACTTTTGCAATGATTACAGAAATTTGGATTTAATTAAAACGTTTATTTCAAATTTTATAACATAAACACTGATGGTCATTGCAAAGCAAAAGAGTCTCGCATTGAAAACAGCCTTGGCTTGCCTGCAGTAAGCATTTGTTACCTTGAAACTTACATTCATTGACAATGTGTCTAGCTACTGGCAGATTAAGTGTACATTGGTTCCTGGGCTGTTTTCAAACCTTGTCCTCCCACCACACACATTTTAGGACTATGCATAAATGCATGTTTTCTTTGATTCACCTTCATGATTACTTTAAATTGTATTTCTTGTTTAATACAGCAACATTTGTTAGAGTGTGATTTAAATTTGTAGTTTTGAACATCTTTTCCAGTAAGCAGTGAAACAGACTCTATGAACCAATAATGAGAAAAGTACCCATTTCAGAACATTCAACCATAAAAGGCCTCTCAAACTGTTGTCATTATAATCCTTTAATAGCCTTACTCAACAATTATGGACACTTTATTGACTGTGTACACATTACATCTAATTGTGATAAAAATGGCCACAGTAAAGTATTCAAATTTGCTTTACACAAATGTGCACTAGTCTGCAAAGACAGGCTAATGACTTTAACATTATTGGCTCAGCAGGGTCAGTCATTTTTATACACAGACATCCGCAAAACCGAACAATTATAGCTACATTGTTGACTGCATCCTTTACCAATGTCTGTGTCAAAAAGTAATAATAATAATAACATTAAAAACAACAATGACCAAATTATTATTAATAATAATAATAATAATAATAATAACAATAACCAAAGTCACGCATTTCAAATTTCTTTCACACAGACACACAAAAGCCACAATATTCTGACTTAATACACATAACACCGCTCCCAGTGTGCTTGCCCCTTATCCCAAGAGGAATAAATGGGTCAGAAAGCTTCCCCAAAGGGACTGAATGGGTCTATCTTTTTAAACTGTGCTACATGTCTGAATCTTATGGTCTGATGGTGGTGATCTTTATACAGTTTCATGTAGTTCATCCAAAGCTACCAACAGAGTACATGTAATTTATTTCTTCATAAAGAAAACATGCATTTATGCATAGTCCTAATGTACTAGATCCCAGCTGGATCTAGCTTTGTTTATGTAACTTGAGCACTAATCCAGGCATTCTCTAAAGTATTCAATTGTATTTATTACTGCTTGGTAGTAACTTGATTAAAGTGTAGCTATCATTCTAAGTCTTTTGGATTAAGCACTTGGGCTTCAGACCAGTTGTTTTACATTAGGAAGGTTTGTGGCATGCACTGTGGTGGCAGGACAGGTAGCTTTCATCCTTCTAAGTTGGGAACTGCTGACTGAGAGCCCAGTGTCTGATATTCTTAAAGTGTATTAGTTCTGGTTTAAGCACTTGGGCTTCAGGCCAGTTATTTTACATTAAGAAGGTTCGTGGTCCGCACTCTTGTGGGAGAAGAGGCTGGTCTCTGCCCTTCTGAGCTGGGAATTTCTGGTTAAAGGTTTATAGTGCCTGAATATTTGAACTGTATTTTACTGAAATTGGTACACCTTGTTTGCTGTAGCATAGACTAGATTCAGGCCTGCTGAATCTAGCTTTGTTTATATGCTTGTTGTTTGTTTGCTTGTTATTTCCCTGGAACGCTAATTCCACCTAATACGCAGCTTCTCAGCACTTCTGTGGATCACTAGTGATATCTGCATTGCTTACTGTACTTATTTCCTTGTTTCACTTGAAAGAAAGTTACTGTTTGTCATTTTTGCATTTAAGTTACCTGTAACACATTGCACTTAAGTTACCTGGCACTTGCTCACTAAAGCAATTATATAAGTCAGCACTAAAAATTAAAAGCACTACACCCTCACTCCCCACTGGCCCTTGTTTTCAATTATTAAGGAATTCCCAATATTATTCTAGCATGTCCAAAGGTCAGTTGTCAATCTCCTCTCCGGTCCAGCTGGTGAATCTGGGAATCTTGAGGCAATGTTACAACTGCCTCATGTACACAGACAACCCTCTCCTCCTCCCAACAAATTCCATATAGCCAAACTGGAGGCTAAGCTCTCTCAACTCAGTACTGGCATAACCAGTCAGGAGGAGAAGGAAACCACACTCACTACAATTCCAGTCTCACATAGATCTACCACGACAGCAAACCAAACACATAATCACACAAAAACATTCTCGGAGGCTCTAAATAAAGATCTGCCTAAGCAGCAGAGACCTTCAAAGCAGACACCCAAGCAACCGCTACCCCAAAACAAAACACGTGCAACACATATCTCACAAAGCCAGTATGCCGAACAGTCACAGCCCTTAAGACTAAACAACACACCTGATACACTTGTAATAGGTGACTTTATCGTCAGGCACACTGACGTCCCACTCACCAGGCTGAACAAGGAGAGGGTCACGGTGAGCAGCCTGTCAGGCGCTAGGATCTGCCACATAACACAAGCACTCAGGTCACTCCAAGGCAAGTACAAATATGACTCAGTCATTGTCCATGCTGGTGTGAATGACCTGAGACGTACCTCCCTGGACTACATGAAAAGAGACATAAAGGAGCTCTCTGAGCATGTAGCCCAGGCCGGTATGACCCTAACCTTGAGTAGCATCTTACCCTCACCAAGAATGATGCCACAATATGAAGACAAGATGATCAATTTCAACAATTGGCTTAAGTACTGGTGTCATTCAAAGGTATCCAATGCCTGTCAGCTTGGGATGATATGCTCGACAAGCCACAATGCTTCGCTAGGGACGGCTTGCACCTGTCACCCCTGGGCTTTCGGATATTGGCAAAGGCTCTTGCTACCCCCATAGTGCCTTTTTTAGGCAAGGCTCAAAAGACAAACCCACCTCCATAGGTATCACAAGGGATAAGAAACTAAGAGTAATGCTACTCAACGCCAGAAGTCTAAACCTCAAGATGCATGCACTCGAAACTCTCCTTAGCATGGAGAACATCGATATCTGTGCAGTAACAGAAACCTGGTTCAGGGCTCCCGAGAGCACCCCAGCACTACCAGGTTATACCTCATACCATGCTTTTCGGCCCCAAAACTTGGAACGAACCACAAAAGGAGGGGGAGTATCGATACTCATCAAAGATACCCACACCTCCAGGTTGGTGGCAAAGCACGAAGCATCAGAGACTATCCATGTGCAACTAACAGTGGGTAAAACTGCCTTCCAGTTTATAGCCTGCTACAGACCACCCTCCCAAACCCAGGAACCCCACTTAGCCTTCCTGAGAACACTGGAAAATATGAAGGTCTCTCCAAACACCATTATATTGGGTGACTTCAACTACCCAAACATAGACTGGGAGCATTACTCTAGCTCCAACACCCTAGCCCAAAGGTTCCTAGAATTTATAAACTCAAATGCTATGGAACAACTTGTTACCACTCCCACAAGAGGGGAAAACATACTGGACCTGATCATCACCAACATGGGGACTCTGTGCTCCAGACCAGAAGTGTATCCCTCACTGATAAGATCAGACCATAAACTAATCTCACTGGATATTCACATCCTGACCCCACCCCTTCCCAGAAAACCACAGTGAAAAACTTCTCTAAAGCAAATTTCACACTCCTCAAAAACAAGGTGGAATCCTTCAAAGCCCCTGGGCCTGTGGAAAATATGGCCCAGACCTCAGAATCCTTTATAAACACATTCTATGAACACCTTCAGGAATGCATGGATCATGCGATCCCAAATAAAACCAAGACCCAATCCTCCAAAGGCAGACGTTCTGTCTGGTGGACCCCAGCCATAAACAAACTATACAATAGAAGGAGGAAGCTACTAAATGATAGAGCAAAATCCCAAAAAGGGAAGGCATCACTGATCAGTATTAGCAAAAAACTACGGGCACTCATAAAATTGTCTAAGGCCAGCTTCGAGAGAAAAATTGCACAGGACACTAAGGATAATCACAAGGCTTTCTTTAGTTATGTTAGGAACCTGGGTGGTAATTCCCAGATATGCTCAGAATTAGTCCAAAATGACAAAAAATACACTGAACCCACAGACATTGCCAACATCCTAGCTGACAGGTTCAGCGCAAACTTCTCCCCCCCTCCCCACCAAAAGGGCAAATATCTATCCCAGCAGAGTGCTGCCCCCCTGACATCTCAGATGCTCAGGTAAGAGCCGCCCTCTCCAAAGCAAAAAACACAGCATCAATGGGATCAGACGGTGTCCCGGGCTGCGTCTTACATGAACTCCAAGAAGAGCTAAACCCAAACATAAAACTACTGTTCAGTCTCAGCCTTACTACAGGATATGTGCCCAAAGAGTGGCGTACAGCAACAGTAGTCCCTCTCCATAAAGGTGGTGCCTCAACGGATCCTGGACACTATCCTGACTAGCCTGACTAGCTTGGTCTGCAAAGCTATGGAAGGGATCATCATGGACCTCACAAATAAAGATATTGGGGACCTACAGACACTGGATCCTACCCAGTTCGGCTTTGTTAAGGGCAGATCCTGCCTCTTAAACCTGGTTGATTTCTTTGAAACAGTCACCAAGGCCATTGACCAGGGGAAGGTGGTCCCCACAGCCTACCTGGACCTCGCAAAAGCCTTCGATACAATACCCCACTCGGGCATTATAGATAAGCTCACCAGCTTAAATATAAACCCCTATGTCACTAGATGAATTGCAAACTGGCTCAAGGACAGAACCCACATGGTTAGAATTGCTGGAGCCATGTCAGAGTCCAAACCAGTTACAAGTGGTGTCCCACAAGGCTCAGTCCTGGGACCTCTCTTGTTTGGTATATATTTCTCGGAGGTACAGGCCAACACGGAAGGACTGTGGCTGACCAAGTTCGCAGATGACTGCAAACTGGGTGCCATAATCGACTCTCCAGCCGACACAAGCATCCTCCAAAAGGGCCTCATAGAAACAGACAACTGGTGCCAGAGCTAAATGCCAAAAAATGTATAGTCATCCCCTTTGGCAAAAACAAAGTGCCCACAAATTACCACATAGGTGGTAATCCATTAAGTACAGAAGAAGTAATTAGGGACCTGGGGACCCAAGTTGATAGCAATCTCTCATTTGACAACCACGTGGCCAAAGTGGTTAGAAAAACATTTTATATAGCCCACCTAATCATGAAGGGATTCACATCTAGATCAGGGGAGGTCATCGTGCCTCTTTACTCAACCCTCATCAGGCCCATAATTGAGTACAATGCCCCTTTTGGGATGTACCTTACCAGACACCTGCAGCAACTGGAAAGATGCCAAAAGTACCTCACCAAGAGGATCAAAGGGCTCAAACAGATGCCATATGCTGCCCGGTTAAAGAAACTCCAGCTCTACTCAGTGGCATACCGCCTGTTCAGAGGCGATCTGTGCCTGACATATAAAGCCATGTCCAACCCAGAATTAATGGACATGCTGCACCTCAGAAAATCCAAATCCCATCGAGCTACACGCTCGAGAGACTTGAACCTCAGCACTGAAATAAATAGGACATGCTGGAGGGACAGATTCATAACCCAGAGGCTCCCTTCACTCTGGAATAAAATCCCAGTCCAGGTTAGGCAGAGTCCCTCATTGACTCTATTCAAGAGGAATCTTGATGAGTGGATGGGAGATCGTAGGTTTACCCCGGGTATCACTTCTGTATCACTGTTAGACAGAGGCACAGTATACTAAGATCGAAAAAGGGCATAGCAAAATAAATTAAAATGGGTGGCGAAAGCCAAACACATTCTGGCTAGGCTTATAAATGCCCTAGGGCAGATAGCCTAGTATGAACCTATGAACCTATGAACATTAAGGGGTGTACACAGTTGACAAAGTGGCTATAACTGCTGGTGGAGGTGGGGTATTTTTTGTGGATGAAAGTATATTATATTCTTATCATTTGGTCCTTTTTAATCGGTCTTTGATCTGACTTTGTAGGACTGTGTGTGCATGAGTGCGTACGTGTGTGAGCCTGTTTATGTTTGTCTGTGTGTGAGTGCATGAAAGCACATGTGCATGTGTGTGTGTGTGTGTGTGTGTGTGTGTGTGTGTGTGTGTGTGTGTGTGTGTGTGTGTGTGTGTGTGTGTGTGAGAGAGAGAGAGAGAGAGACTGAGCAGTGGATGCAACTCACCAAAATTTAAGAGGTATGCATACCTTTCAAACTCATAGCTCAAGAAATCTGGATAAAGCCTAAAGTAATCGGGAGACAAAGGCTCAGATATAGGGGCAGATTTTAAATATTGCTGTTATAAAATTAGAAAGTTGCTATAATGACAAGATTAATGTTAACATGCATTTTCTGGAGGATATGAAGTCCATACCTGTCACCTCATAAACACCCATGATTCTGACTCAGATTTTAGCTCTGCCTCCCTAAAGTCCTCCTAAAACTGGTGACTTTTGCAGAAAGGTGGTGAATTACAAATAATAAACAGTGGCAGTAAACAGAGTTATAGACTTTTTTTTACATCACAAAATGTATATTAATTCACATTCTGTCAATGCCTCATGTTAACAGAACTAATATTTTAGGCGTCCCTGATTACTTCTGGATTTGTCCCTGATTAGTTGTAAGTTTTGCTGAAGTATGAAAATCAGATGTAACTGATTATTCAGTGGCTTCAACCCCCCCCTCCCCAATAATTTGCCAGCATATTCTACAGCAATTTTGAAACAGTAGATTGAGGAACCATTTTGCATCAAAAACATTAAATAAATGCATACATTAATTGAAAAAACAAAAGCAAACAAATATAAAACAATTTAACAGCCCATTCTTTAAATGCAGTAATGCCCTTCTGGGTGTTATTTACAAAATAACACAACCCTGTCAGGTGTAATTGTCTGCTTTTAATGCAGTTTCTTTTTTTCATACTTTTGCTTCTGGAGTACATCAAAATTTACGATTATTCATGGAGTTTTGTTTAATGATTTGAGTTCCTACTTGCTGACTTATTAACTGAACAGTTGTATAACCAAACAAAAACTGCACTAGTTTCAGACAGATATATCTTGAAGTTCGGAGATGTTGAAGTAGCACTTTTGGTGTTGCGGTGTGTGAATGGATAGGTGGAAGTTCAGGTAATTATTTATGTTTAAGGGTTTTGGTTAGGGACTTTAGTGTGTGTCAGTGTGTGTTGTGACTGTGATATGTGTGTGCGAGGGGAATGTATGTGCGTGGTGGTATTTTCGTGTGTTTGTCTGTGTAGTGTGATCTTGGAGTTAGTATATTTAAGTAGGGGGGGTGTGGGGGGCACAGTTCCCCATATGGGGGCTGCAGGTGGGCTTGCCCCTCTGCTTGTATGTAGTATAGGTTTGTGTGTTTGTGTGTGGGAGAAAAGTGTGTGTATGTGCGTGGTATATGGTTAGTGTAGGATTCACAATTTTAAAATTCGCCCTCCTGGGGTTTCAGGTTTTGGCTTTATGATCTTGAAATTCTGAAATTCGATATTTCAGGATTTTGGGATTATAAAATGAACCCATAAATATATATATATATATATATATATATATATATATATATATATATATATATATATATATATATATATATCATATGAATGACTATGTTTTTATAGAGTTTTTCTTTCTGGGCGTCTGCTAAAAAAGGGGCTAACTTTCCTGCCTTGTCAAACAATTCTGGATATGAAAGGTAAATAAAGAATTGTGTATTCTAAGATTAGTTATGTGACAAATAGCTTGACTCATGAAGCAATAATAGCTACAGCAGTCAAGAGATCAGTTACCGGACTTTACACAGAAAGTAACATGATTAGTTAGCAATAAATTCAAAATAGCAACTACAATAATACCTACTTGAATATTATGAGACAGTAAAACAAAGCTGGCAATTAAATATGCAAAAGGTAAGATTATATTGTTTGTAGTTCATTGAGTGAGACATAATTTTTTTTATGCTCAACTCCTGAGAGACTTGCTTGGCTACAAACATTTGCATTACAAGCTGAAGCTAAGTGAAACTTGCAGTAGTGAATTTTAGTCTTTTGTTAAGTACAAACTTGCAGTTTGAAAAGTACTGTATTTTCATCTTTTTCTGTTTCTTAATTGTGTGTTTATGAACAGTGTGCTGTGTATTTTGCTATAAGGGGGTCTTGGTATCACTTCTTTGTTATCTGATATTTAATAGCCTAGAGGGATTCCTCTGTACTTTAAGTGCTAGCCACAAAGTTTGAGAAATCATTTTATGCTCAACTCCTGAGAGACTTGCTTGGCTACAAACATCTGCATTACAAGCTGAAGCTAAGTGAAACTTGCAGTAGTGAATTTTAGTCTTCTGTTAAGTACAAACTTGCAGTTTTAAAAGTACTGTATTTTCATCTTTTTCTGTGTCCTAATTGTGTGTTTTTGAACAGTGTGCTGTGTGTCTCTCTGCAGTTATTTTGCTATAAGAGGGGGTATCATTTCTTTATCTGATATTTAATAGCCTAGAGGGATTCCTCTGTACTTTAAGTGCTAGCCACAAAGTTTGAGAAATCATTTTATGCTCAACTCCTGAGAGACTTGCTTGGCTACAAACATCTGCATTACAAGCTGAAGCTAAGTGAAACTTGCAGTAGTGAATTTTAGTCTTCTGTTAAGCACAAACTTGCAGTTTTAAAAGTACTGTAGTTTCATCTTTTTCTGTTTCCCAATTGTGCGCTTCTGAACAGTGTGCTGTGTGGCTCTCTGCAATTATTTTTCTATAAGGGGGTGTGGGTATCACTTCTTTGTTATCTGATATTTAATAGCCTAGAGGGATTCCTCTGTACTTTAAGTGCTAGCCACAAAGTTTGAGAAATCACTTTATGCTCAACTCCTGAGAGACTTGCTTGGCTACAAACATCTGCATTACAAGCTGAAGCTAAGTGAAACTTGCAGTAGTGAATTTTAGTCTTCTGTTAAGTACAAACTTGCAGTTTTAAAAGTACTGTATTTTCATCTTTCTCTGTTTCCTATTTGTGTGTTTCTGAACAGTGTGCTGTGTGGCTCTCTGCAGTTATTTTGCTATCAGAGGGGGTGTTGGTATCACTTCTTTGTTATATGATATTTAATAGCCTAGAGGGATTCCTCTGCGCTTTAAATGCTAGCCACAAAGTTTGAGAAATCATTTTATGCTCAACTCCTGAGAGACTTGCTTGGCTACAAACATCTGCATTACAAGCTGAACCTAAGTTAAACTTGCAGTAGTGAATTTTAGTCTTTTGTTAAGTACAAACTTGCAGTTTTAAAAGTACTGTATTTTCATCTTTTTCTGTTTCCTAATTGTGTGTTTCTGAACAGTGTGCTGCGTGGCTCTCTGCAGTTATTTTGCTATAAGGGGGTGTTGGTATCACTTCTTTGTTATCTGATATTTAATAGCCTAGAGGGATTCCTCTGTAGTTAGTTGCTCACCCTCCCTCTCTGTTCTTATGTTGGTATTAGTGTTGGTGGCTCTGGGATTGCCTGCCCCTCCTGTAAGTCTGTATTAGAACATTCCTCCTGGGTCCATCTCATTTGTTCACTTAACAGAGTACAGTTAGATCATAGTTTAGTGTTCACGCTACTTAATACAGAGAGAAAATTTGAGAAGGCCATCCCACTTAGGTTCTTCCTTCCTCTCTTCTTGCACTAAAAAAAATAATTTTTTTTGCACTTTTTTCATTTGCTTTTACTGTATTTGTGTTTCCTCCTACTTTATTTTGCTTTTCTTAAAAATACTCACTTTTATTTATTCTGCTGCATTTATTGCTGCTTGGTTGTAGCCTGATTAAATTGTAACTGTTATTCTAAGTATTTTGGTTTAAGCACTTGAGCTTCATACAGGCTGTTTTACATTAAAAAGGTTTGTGGTCTGCACTGTTGTGGCAGGACAGGTAGCTTACATCCTTCTAAGCTGTAAATTGCTGATTGAAGGCCCAGTGTCTGCTATTCTCAAAGTATATCAGTTCTGGCTTAAGCACTTGGGCTTCAGGCCAGTTACTCTACATTAAGAATGTTTGTGGTCTGCACTCTTGTGAGAGGAGAGGCTGGATTCTGCCCTTCTGAGCTGGGAATTTCTGGTCACAGGCTTATTGTGACTGTTATTTGAACTGTTTCTTTCTGAAATTGGTGCACCGTGTTGCTGTAGCATAGACCAGATTCAGGCCTGCTGAATCTAGCTTTGTTTGTATAACATGAGCACTGATGCAGGCCATCTTTTTTTTGGAGAAGGTTCCTCTGCATCATAGTAAGCATGGGTGTGCAGTTAGAACTTGTCTGATTGAAGACTGCTGGAAAAGGGCTCAGTTTTGAGCTTTTTTCTGGTTAATTTGGTAACATGTTTAAATCAGTTTGTTCGTTTTCTATTGTTTTATATATATATATATATATATATATATATATATATATATATATATATATATAAGAAATTGCACTTTATTCATCTGCTTTTACTGTATTTGTGCTTCTTCCTAGTTTATTACTGGGGGCATTGACTACAACTCTGATCTGCGATATATAACAATAAATATCCTTTTCTGTGCTTTTAAACTGTTTTTTTAGTGTATCTGCTTTATTTTCTGAAAAAAAAAAAAAAAATATATATATATATATATATATATATATATATATATATATATATACTTGTTTTCCGCCTTTCTAAGCTAGTATAGTCCAGTTTCCAAGTTAGTGCTGAATTCAGGGCTGTGTTACAAATCTCTGTGTTTGCCCATACCTTACTTGGATAGAAGGAAGTTTCTCTGTTCACCTGTGAGAGAGGGGAGCTTTGATCAGCCTATCTTTCCCTGGAGGAGTGGTTTCGGCCCATAAATTAGTAGTTTATTGGCCATTTTGGGCTAATTTCTATCTCTTTCATTTCCCTGCTATAAATACCATATTTGCCCAGTTTTGCACGCCGGTTAGCTAGGGTAAAAGTACTCCCGGCTCCACAAAGTCTCCTCTTCAATTTTTCCCTTGGAACTAGACAAACTTTCAACTTAAGCATTCAAGCCATTCATTTCTCAGCCCAGCACTTGCTCAAAACTTTTAGCAAGCACTTATAAAGCCTAGCACTAGACCCTCCTGTACTGTACAGTAGGACAAGGATCTCTATTCAACCTTACCAGCCATCCAGTAAAACTGTTCACTGTACATATCCAGGCATGTCCAAAGGGCAGTTTTAGATGTACTCTCCAGTCCAACTGGTGAATCTGGGCATTTTGAGGCAATGTTACAACTGCCTCATATACACAAACAAGCCCCTCCTCCTACCACCAAACAGTAATACATGAGAGAGATGCAGTTATACAGTCAAACTAGAGGCTAAGCTCTCTCAACCCAAGACTGGATCAGACAGTCAAGAGGAGAAGGGAAATACTTGCATCACACCACCAGTCTTACATAGACCGATTAAACCAGCACCGGCAAAAAACATACATAAATACATGGAAACATACTCGGATGCTCTAAATAAAAATCTGCAAAACCAACAGAGACCTCCAAAGCAAACATCTATTCAACCTCCACCCCCCCAACACAAACCATGAAACACATACGTCACAAAACCAGTGTGCCATGCAATCACAGGCCTTAAGGCAAAATAACATACCCAACATACTAGTAATACATGACTCTACAGTGAGGCACACTGACATCCCACTCACTAGGCTGAATAAGGAGAAGGTTACTGTTAGCTTCCTGTAAGGTGCCAGGATCCGCCACATAACACAAGCAATCAGGTCACTACAGAACAAGTACAAATATGACTCTGTCATTGTCCATGTTGGTGTGAATGACCTGAGCCGTACCTCCCTGGACTACATTTAATAAAACATGTAAGAGCTCTCTGATCACGTAGCCCAGGCCAGTAAAACCCTGACCCTGAGTAGCATCCTGCCCTCACCAAGAATGATACCATGGTATAAAGAAAAAATTCTCGATTTCAACAATTGGCTAAGTTTCTGGTGTCATTCAAAGGGGATCCAGTGTCTGTCTGCCTGGGATGACATGCTCGACAAGCCATGCTGCTTCGCTAGAGACAGCTTGCATCTGTCACCCTTAGGCTTTCAAATACTTGCCAAGGCTCTTGCTACCCCTATAGTGCCTTTTTAGGCAAGGCTCAAAAGACAAACCCACCGCCGTAAATAGCACAAGTAACAAAAAACTGAGGGTAATGCTACTCACTGCCAAAAGTCTAAACCTCAAAATGCACGCACTCGAGGCACTCCTCAGTACGGAGAAAATCGATTTATGTGCAGTAACAGAAACCTGGTTTAAGGCTCCAGAGAGCACCCCAGCACTACCAGGCTACAACTCATACCATACATTTTGGCCACAGAACCCAAACCAAAATACAAAAGGCGGGGGCATATCCATATTCATCAAGGATACCCACACCTCCAGGTTATTGGCACAGCACGATGCTTCAGAGATCATCCACATGCAACTAACAATGGGCAAAACAGCAATTCAAATTGTAGCTTGCTACAGATCACCCACCATGTCCCAGGACCCCCATTCTGCATTTCTGGAAACACTGGGAAACATAAAGGTCCTACCAAACATCCTAATAGTGGGTGATTTCAATTACCCAAACATTAACTGGGAGAACTACTCAAGTACTAACTCCCTTGCCCAACTTTTCCTAGAATTTATAAACTCAAACACCCTGGTTCACTGGTCAACACTACCACCAGATCTGACAACATACTGGACCTGATCATCACCAACATGGGTGACCGGTGTTCCACACCAGAGGTCAACCCCTTGCTGGTTAGATCTGACCATGAACAAATCATTTTGGATATCCATATTCTGCCCCCACCCCCAGACAAGAAAGCCACTGTGAAAAACTTTTCAAAAGCAAACTTCACATTACTAAAGACTGAGGTGGAAAGCTTCAAAGCCCCCATGCCGAAGGATAACACTGTCCAAGCTGCAAAATCCTTTACTAATGCATTCTATGGGCAGCTACATGAATGCATGTATCGTGCCTTCCCAAGCAAAACCAAGACTCACTCCTCCAAGAAAAGGAAACCAATCTGGTGGACTCCTGCCATAAACAAGCTATACAATAGAAGGATGAAATTAGTACAGAAAAGAGTAAAATCCCAAGAAGGGAAGACATCCCTGATCAGTATCAGCAAGAAACTATGATCCCTCTTAAAATCATCCAAGGCGAGCTTTGAAAGAAAAATTGCCAAGGATTCTTTAGCTATATCAAGAATCTAAGTGACAATACTCAGATCTACCGGAGTTAGTGCAGAATGGCACAAAATACACTGAACCGACCAATATTGCCAACATCCTGGCAGACAGGTTCAGAGCAAACTTCACCCCCCTCTCACCCCTAAAAGGGCTCATAACCATACCAGAAGAATGTAGAGTCCCTGAAATCACAGACACTCAGGTTAAAACAGCCCTCTCCAAAGCCAAAAACACAGCATCAATGGGACCGGAAGGTGTCCCAGGCTGTGTCCTACATGAGCTCAAAGATGAACTAACCCCTCACTTAAACACACTGTTCAAACTCAGCCTCTCCACAGGCTGCATACCCATAGAGTGGTGCACAGCAATGGTTATTCTGCTCCACAAAGGTGGAGCTACAACAGGCCCCGGGAACTATCGCCCTATAAGCCTGACAGGCTTGGTCTGCAAGGCTATGGAGCGCATCATCATGAAACTCATTAACAGAGACACTGAGAACCTCCAAACACTGGACCCTACCCAGTTTGGCTTTGTTAAGGGCAGATCATGCCTCCTAAACCTGGTGGACATCTTTGAAACAGTTACCAAGGTTATAGACGAGGGAAAGGTGGGACACACAGCTTACCTAGATCTCGCTAAGGCCTTTGACACCATTCCCCATTCTGGTATTACAGACAAGCTCACCAGCCTGAACATAAACCCCTGCATGTGTGTGTGTGTGTGTGTGTGTGTGTGTGTGTGTGTGTGTGTGTGTGTGTGTGTGTGTGTGTGTGTGAGAGAGAGAGAGAGAGAGAGAGAGAGACTGAGCAGTGGATGCAACTCATTAAAATTTAAGAGGTATGCATACCTTTCAAACTCATAGCTCAAGAAATCTGGATAAAGCCTAAAGTAATGGGGAGACAAAGGCTCAAATATAGGGGCAACTTTTAAATATTGCTGTTATAAAATTAGAAAGTTGCTATAATGACAAGATTAATGTCAACATGCATTTTCTGGAGGATATGAAGTCCATACCTGTCACCTCATAAACACACATGATTCTGACTCAGAATTTAGCTCTGCCTCCCTAAAGTCCTCCTAAAACTGGTGACTTTTGCAGAAAGGTGGTGAATTACAAATAATAAACAGTGGCAGTAAACAGAGTTATAGACTTTTTTTTACATCAGAAAATGTATATTAATTCATATTCTGTCAACACCTCATGTTAACAGAACTAATATTTTAGGCGTCCCTGATTACTTCTGGATTTGTCCCTGATTAGTTGTAAGTTTTGCTGAAGTATGAAAATCAGATGTAACTGATTATTCAGTGGCTTCAACCCCCCCATCCCCAATAATTTGCCAGCATATTCTACAGCAATTTTGAAACAGTAGGTTGAGGAACCATTTTGCATCAAAAACATTAAATAAATGTATACATTAATTGAAAAAACAAAAGCAAACAAATATAAAACAATTTAACAGCCCATTCTTTAAATGCAGTAATGCCCTTCCGGGTGTTATTTACAAAATAACACAACCCTGTCAGGTGTAATTGTCTGCTTTTAATGCAGATTCTTTTTCTCATACTTTTGCTTCTGGAGTACATCAAAATTTACGATTATTCATTGAGTCTTGTTTAATGATTTGAGTTCCTACTTGCTGACTTATTAACTAAACAGTTGTATAACCAAAGAAAAACTGCACTAGTTTCAGACAGATATATCTCGAAGTTCGGAGAAGTTGAAGTAGCACTTTTGGAGTTGCGGTGTGTGAATGGATAGGTGGAAGTTCAGGTAAGTATTTATGTTTAAGGGTTTTGGTTAGGGACTTTAGTGTGTGTCAGTGTGTGTTGTGACTGTGATATGTGTGTGTGCGAGGGGAATGTAGGTGCGTGGTGGTATTTTCGTGTGTTTGTCTGTGTAGTGTGATCTTGGAGTTAGTATATTTAAGTAGGGGGGTGTGGCGGGCACAGTCCCCCATATGGGGGCTGCAGGTGGGATTGCCCCTCTGCTTGTATGTAGTGTAGGTTTGTATGTTTGTGTGTGTCGCCTACATCACAAGATGGGTTGCCAACTGGCTCACGGACAGAACCCACATGGTGAGAGTTGCGGGAGCTAGGTCCGACTTGAAACCGGTTACAAGTGGCGTTCCCCAGGGCTCAGTCTTAGGACCCCTCCTGTTCAGCATATACTTCTGAGAGGTACAGGCAAGCACAGGAGGACTATGGCTGACCAAGTTCGCAGACGACTGCAAACTAGGGGCTATAACTGACTCTCCAGCTGACACAGACATCCTCCAAAAGGGTCTCACTGAGACGGATACCTGGTGTCAAAATCATGGCCTTAAGCTAAATGCCAAAAAGTGCATAGTCATCCCCTTTGGAAAAAACAACGTACCCACAAACTACCACATAGGTGGTAGCCCCCTAAATACGGAAGACATAATAAGGGATCTGGGGACCCAAGTAGATAGTAATCTCACCTTTGATAATCACATTGCCAAAGTGGTTAGAAAATCCTTCTACGTGGCCCACCTAATCACAAAAGGGTTCACATCCAGATCAAAAGAAGTCATTGTGCCCCTCTACTCATCACTCATCAGACCCATCATAGAGTACAATGCCCCTTTTGGGACGTACCTTACAAGACACCTGCAACAGCTGGAAAGACCACAGAAGTACTTCACTAAGAGGATCAATGGCCTCAAACAGATGCCCTATGCAGCTCGACTGAAGAAACTCCAGTTTTACTAGGTTGCATACTGCCTACTCAGAGGTGTTCTCTGCCTGACATACAAGGCCATGTCCAACTCAGAATTGATGGACATGCTCCACCTAAAGAAAACCTTATCCCCTCGAGCCACATGTGCTAGGGATTTAAACCTCACCACAACAATAAATAGGATGTGCTGGAGGGATAGATTCCTGTCCCAGAGACTTCCCATGCTTTGGAGCAAGATCCCAATCTACATTAGGCAGAACTCCTCGCTAACACTCTTCAAAGGAAACCTTGACGAGTGGATGGGAAACAGAAAGTTTACCTCGGGGATCCCTTCAGTGGCTATGCTGGACAGAGACACAGGGAACTAATCTAAGGGGGCGGCGAAAGCCAACACATTCTGGCTAGGCTTATAAATGCCTTCGGGCAGATAGCCTAGTACCCACCTATGAACCTATGAACCTATACTTGTAGGCCAGCTGAGAAGCCACATAGAATACATTTTTTGCATGCTCAGCTTGTGACCTCCTTAAAGCATTCCCTTTGCACTAATGATATTGACATATGTTAGTCCTCTGGGACTGCACCATTAACCATGACAGAAAATCTGACAGTCAAAAATATGCATTTGGTGCATATTGGTCTACAAAATCATAGTCCATCTGTTTGTCCCCTGAAAATAAAAATAACTTTTGCTGTCTGTTCCAACATTTTAATAAGACAATTGCCTTAGTAAAAGATGGTCAGATTTGAAGCAAAAACAAAAAAAGATAGCAACTAGCTTGGCGAGTAGAAGATGACACATTCTATTTTGTTTTCCTGGCTAGAATATTGAATTCCAAATAGATGAGCTGTTCCACACCAACAGTTTCTAAGGATACAGCATGCTATGCCATCTGATATTACACTACTTTCCAGAACATTATCATTGCATTCATCGTGAACTCTAGCATGTGTGTGTGTGTGTGTGTGTGTGTGTGTGTGTGTGTGTGTGTGTGTGTGTGTGTGTGTGTGTGTGTGTGTGTGCGCTTGTTTATGAGTTTGCATGCGTGCATGTTTTGTATGTTTTTGTGTGTGCATGTCTGTCCATCATACCTTGCAACCTATTTGTGAAAGAAATATGGACAAAGCCAAAATAGTGGGGAGACAAAGGCCCAAATATAGGGATAGATTTTAAATATTGCTCTTATAAACTTAGAAAGTTGCTAGAATAGCAGATTTCCATTAGCATGTGTTTTCTTAAAGATGTGAAGTTTGAAACTCAAATGCCTGTCATTATTTAGTGACTTCAAGCCTCAGTGATTTGCCAGAAAACCACAAATTTTATGAAGAACAGACCAAAAATATGAGGCCAAAATCTGGACATTCTGCAAAAATCTGGAAGGTTGAGAGCTATGTTGTCCATCCAGGAAACATCCAGTATGATATTAGAATTCCAGTAGTACAGGTATTAGTTTCAGGCTGCATACCATCCATTCTTGTGAAAACCTCTTGATTTATGGCTTTCAGGCCTCCTCCTCCTCCTCCTTCCATTAGCTTCTAGTAGTGTGACCTCCATGTAAGTTCTGCTAAATGTATTTTTTTTTCTCTGTAGAAATCCAAGGATTCTCAGAATATGTGCTAATTATTTGTTATACGCAGTAAGATATGCCACCATTTACAAGTGTCTTCTTCTTCTTTCGGCTTTTTCCCAATTAGGGTTCGCCACAGTGGATCACCTGTCCGCTCATGATTGGCAGTGGAGTTTTACGGTGTCAAGTTGCCAGCCTGACACCCAAACTTCCACAGAAGGCACACGCTTACACCTAGGGCCAATTTAGAGTGTCCAATCCACCTACAGCATGTCTTTGGGATGTGGGAGGAAACCGGAGCACCCGGAGGAAACCCACGCGACCACAGGGAGGACATGCAGACTCCGCAGGGAAGGCACCCCAGCCAAGAATCAAACTGGAGAACCTCTTGCTGTGAGGCGGCAACGCTAACCGCTGCACCACCATGGCCGCCCTGCCACCATTTACAAGTGTATATATTTAAAAGGTTATGCTCAACATCTGGTCTTGGTATCAAACTGAACTCTGCTTATGCATTACTGTTTTAAGATGGTTTATTATTCTTTTTTGTTTGTTTTTATTGTGACTTTATTGACCATTTAGCTCATATTATTGAAACTATTGTGCAACTATCACTACTTGTGGTGGTTGTGCTGTGGTAGTGTTGTCGCCTCACAGTAAGAAGCTGTCCGGTTCGATTCTCAGCTAGAGCGTCTTCTGCGTGGAGACATGCGTGAATGGGCGTACCTTCGTTGAAGGTTGTGCATCAGGCCTGGCAAGCCGGTACGTAAAAATCAACTGCCAATCATTAGCAGACCGGAGTTCCGCTGTGGCGACCCCTAACCGGGAAAAGCCGAAAGACACAAACATTGTGCAACTATCACTGTTTTAAAGGAAGATACTGTGCTTTATCAGCTGTATTCCCAACTAACAGCAAACTAATTTAACTGCTTACTATATGCTTAAACTGGGATGTAATGTAATTCCTTATAGTTTGCAGACATTTAGCTGCTATAGTGTAGTAATGCCTTGTACTATATATTCTGTTATAGGTAATACTGTCATATGTTACAGTGACAGTTTTACCCAGGCCAAGCTGGATATTGTGCATTAATCTTGGTTGAGCACTATATATATGCCTAGATGCTTGTTGTATTTGTTTGAACATATTTTAGTGTCAAATTACTGCATAGAGTTTTTAATTTAACTCAGTAACTGTAGTGTTATAAGGCTGTTTTACCTATTTCCTTCCACTCCTTTCTTATATTGCACCAATTATAAATGCAGTCCTACCTCCTGTAGCACTCTCCTTATCAGCTTTTCCTAATCTTCTTCTTTTTTTATTTCCATTTACAGTTGTCAGCTAATACAAACACTGTGGGGCATCCCTACCAGCAAGCTGCATCTGCAAAAGTCTGTGGCCGGTCTACTTAAATTACAGGAACATTACAGTGTATGTTAATGATTTAACCCTTCTATGATTGTAATTTTCATTAGAATGTATTTAGTGCACACTACTGGTAACCCCCACCCCCACCAGAGATCTCTCTAATCCCAATACTTTTTAGTTTGGAATCATTGTTTTTCTCAGTCTTCTCCTTCTCAATACACTTGTCCATATTTCTCCCACTACATACTCACTCCTGGCGTAAGGTTTCTATTTCTCTAAGAATTCCTAGTCTACAAAATTGTCAGCTGCAGAGATACTTTTCACAGTACCTGGTAGTCTAAGTGATTGTTCCTTGCTGTGCAGTTATAGAACTTGGCTCTGCAGTTATTTCTGTTTTTGCCTCCCCTTTTGTACCTCACTCCTTCTACTGCTGTCTTCTTCTGAATTTGCTGTACTCGACTCAGTTATAAATCTTTCCTTCTAGCTGCTCTTCTGCTAGACTTTTCTTTTTACCTTGTTCTCTCTCTCTCTCTCTCATTAGATAATTTGAATTGGCTTATTCCTAACCCTACCTAAAAAGTAGCTTACCCCTGCCCTCTAATCTTTGAAATTCTACCATCAAAACAACCCCAAAATTGTATTACCTATAGCATACTAACTTTAAAAAGTGTAATACAAAAGGACATAATCTAAAGGCTTCACTTCCTATAAATTGAACCTATAAGCTAACAAAATTAAATGCATAAAAAGTGCCATAATACCTACCTAACTGCTCTAAGGCAGACTAAAAAACCTTGGGATTTGCAATAGCCCTGCTCCATTCACCCTCGCTATGCTTGGGCTCACTGCACTTCTCTCCCTGCCCCCAATTTCCACCCATCCCCACTACCTCTACATTTCTACCTGATTAGCCACTCCCCCACCTACTAGCTCCTATCACCTCTTGCTGTGATAATTATTCCCCATCCAAACCCTCTACCTACATCTTACCAGCCCCTATCAACTTTCATCTGGCAGCCTCCCCCCCTTCCAATACAGTTACCTAACCACACTATCTTTTGGTACTGCAATTCCAGGTATAACAGTTTCTTATCTCTCAAGCCACATCCCAAACAATGTTGCATTGCTTTTTACTACCCCTCCTATTAGCCCCATACTTCCTTACCTTATACGAAAATCAGTCTCTCACAGGACTTCAAGTTCCAAAGGCCCATACTATTACCCAAGTTGTCAATCATCCCACCTTCAACCATACATGCAGTACCAGGACATATCCAACATCTTGTTCTCACTTCCTACACATCAACTCTAGGAAAATTAGCACTAGAATCAAACTCTACCACAAAGTTGTAGACAAATTCCTGAAACTTATCTCCAAGCTTAGGCCTAGCCTATTACTTGGTGGAAATATACACCCCAACCCTGGCCCATCCACCTTAGACACATACTCCCCCTCTACCTGTAACCTAAGCTACAAGCCTACAATTTCCAGGCCATCTAACTCTCTCCTAACCTTCTTCTTCTTCTTTTGGCTTTTCCCGGTTAGGGGTCGCCACAGCGGATCATCTGTCCGCTCATGACTGGCAGTGGAGTTTTACAGTGTCAAGTTGCCAGCCCAGCGCTCAACCTTCCACAGAAGGTACTAACTCCCTCCTAACCTGTCATCTTAATATTAGGAGCATTAATAACAAGGTACATGAACTGCATGCACTCCTTGCTGTTCACTCTCTTGAGATTATCTGTCTATCAGAGACCTGGTTAAAACTTACCACTACAGATAATGAAGTACTACCTCCTGGGTATAACATACTCAGGCTGGACCGTGCTTCCAGGAAGGGGGGTAGGGTAGCTATACTCTATAAATCAGAACTGATTGTAATGACAGATTTAGTCCAACCACCTCAGATTAACAACTTAGATATTCTAGCCACCAAACTGCAACTTAACAAACGTAAATGCATTTATATCATCTGCATGTATATTCCCCCAGGTAGCAATATAGCTACACTTGAAGACACCTTACACTCGATATCTAGTCACTACCCCCAAGAAACCCTACTTCTCGGACACTTCAATATAGACTGGGCCACCTATTCATCAGAATCCCCAACCACCCATATTAACCTACACTCATTTACGCAAATTATTAACACCCCTACTAGGGTAGGTAAGCCCAACCAAAAAGAAAGCATACTTGACTGGGTACTCACCAATAGTCACCCCATTATGTACTCCTCTGCTACCCTTCCCAATAGTCTAAGCAATCACCATCTCACATATATAATTAAGCACAAAGCTATCACTCCCCAACAACCCTTATTAAGAAATATTAGAAATAACAAAAACTTTGACTCAGCCAAATTCCAACAGGAACTAAAATCATGTAATTGGTCTATTTTAAAACTCCTCCCCTTAGAGGAAGCAGTTGTGTACTTTAACAATAAATTTCTTGAGATCCTTGACTTACATGTACCTCTTCGCTTAAAAAGAACAAAGGCAAAAACTGCACCATGGCTTTCAAACGAGACTAGACTCAAAATTAACCATAGAAACAAAGCCTGGGCTTTATGGCATTCAACTAAAAAAACACAAGATTAAATTAAATACAGGCAACTTAGAAACTAAACTAAAAATTCATACTACAAAACAAAAAACAATACTACTGCAAATTACAGACAGAAAATCAAAATAACCCTCAAAAGTTTTGGGCAGGCTTGAATAAACTACTACATCCTGGACAAACTACTACCCCCATCCCAGTTGCCACTACTGATAAACCCATAGAGGATGTTTCAAATAGTTTTAACCGATTCTTTACCGAGACAATTCAGGTCCTAGCCAGCCAACTACCTCCTAGCTCCCTTGGCCCAGAAAGTACCACCTCTAGAAACCTACTCTCATTTAGTTTTCAACCTGTCGCCACATCACTTATCCGTACCCTAATCAAAAAACTAAAACCCACCACACTATCGGCTGACCAACTTCCTGCTGAATACCTACAAAAATCAGCTGATGCTATTGCATACCCGGTATCGATACTTATCAACTGAACCACAGAAGAAGCTAAAATTCCCACTATCTGGAAAATATCCTATGTAATCCCACTCCATAAAGGAGGTAGCTCTACTGAATTCTCCACCTATAGGCCTATAGCTATACTCTCTCCACTTGCAAAGATTATGGAAAAATGTATTCAGAGACAGTTCATGCACCACCTAATCCATAACCACCTCATGGCAGATACCTAGCATGGTTTCAGACCTCACCACAGTACTACCTCAGCCCTACTAGCCTTTACCAACACCATAAACCATAATCAAAACAATAACCATATTTCTTCAGCCCTCTTCTTGAATCTGTCCAAGGCATTCAATATGGTTGACCACCAACTATTAATCCACACCCTGCAAACACTCAGTCTAGATCCTAAAGCCCTTCAATGGTTTAAATCCTATCTAAGTGGTAGACAGCAGGCTGTTCTTTGGCAGAATAAACTCTCTAACCTACTACCTAACACTCTTGGAGTACCACAAGGCTCTATAATAGGGCTCCTGTTACTATTAATTTTCATCAACTATATGAATATTGTCATCCCAAAAGTCAGCTGTATCCAATATGCTGACTACTCTACCCTGATTTGCTCGACCACATCCCCAATAGAGTTACAGTTAGCCACCAATACCACCTTTAACACAATAGAAAATTGACTTTCCCAACAACGTCTGATTCTAAATCCTAAAAAAACTAAAATGCTGTTATTATTACCTACACAAAGGTAGACTGCCGTTAACTTTATAATAAAAGTAAATGATGGAACAATAATCTCCCCTGACCTCTCCACTAAACTATTAGGTGTCATTATAGATAATAATCTAAAATTCGACCTACATGCTAACCAGTTAATCAAAACCATCAACAAAAAACTAGGATCACTTTACAGAATAAAAGCCTTCCTAACCCGCCCCCCAGCCAACATTGCCATAGCTCGATCTCACCTTCTCGCTACTCTTCTGTATGCATCCCCTCTTTTCTCTAATGTTAACAAGACTGTCATGAACAAACTCTAAATCTCTCTTAAATCCTAATTGCCTTGTGGTTTTGGCATCTTTTCAGACTTGTTGGCTGTTGGTGAAGCACCCACCAAGAGGAGAAAACGCTGAGAGAAGAAAGGAGCCACTTTTTAGATTTTAAGTATTTTTCTTCAGATTATTTGCTAAGTTTTTCTGCATAGCCGCCTACTCTGAGCATTTTCTGGCTTGTTAAACTTGATTTCTGCATTAGTAACTGTATTTAGAGCACAACCTAGAGCTGTTTATTGAATTTCCTGTTTGCACTTATTTTTAAAATAATTTTTTTCTCAAAACTTGCATTTTATCTGTCTCTGGCCTAGCACTCAAGTGTGGGGTCATTTACTACACTGTTATAACGTGTTGATACTTGTGAACCTCTGCTATCTCTGAAAAAAACAAAAAACAAAAAAATCTTGCTTTTTTCCCACTTTTCTGAGATTTAAAAAAGTTCAGTTACAGGCTTGCTGTTCTGAACTGTTTGTAAGTTTCTTGGAGGCCATTTTTTGCTTGGGCTAAAAGGAAGTCTCTCTGTTCATCAGTGGCAGTGATAAACATTGAGCAGCCTGCCTGCCCCTGTGGGAGTGGTTACTGACTTGAAACTGTAGTTTTATTGGCCATTTTGGGTCAATTCCTAACTCCTTGATCTTCCTCTCTTAAATCCCTCTTTTGCGCGGTTTTGCGTGTTTTTGTGCATAGTGCAACAACGGGCAGCGCTACCTAATTGGGTTTAAACTATTCCTGGCTCCACAAAGTCTGCTCTTCACTTTTTCCCTTAGAACTGCTCTCTCTCTCAATTTAAACACCATATTCTCATTCTAAGGCCCTTCACTGGTCCAAATACGTAATCTTACAAGTTAGCACTATTAAACCATAAGCACTACTTACTCTTATACTCTCTACAATTACCTTGTCCCCTATTGGTCCGTCTTAATTCAGTTTCCCTATATTACTCTAGCATGTCCAAAGGTCAGTCAATGGTTTCCTCTCCAGTCCAGCTGGTGAATCTGGGAATTTTGAGGCAATGTTACAACTGTCTCATGTACACGGACAACCCTCTCCTCCTCCAAACAGGTTCAAATATATGTGAGAGATGCAACCATATAGCCAAACTGGAGGCTGAGCTCTCTCATCTCAAAACTGGTGAAACCAGTCAGGAGGAGAAGGTAACCTCACACAACACAATTCCAGTATCACATAGTCCTACCACATCAGCGAACCAAACACATAAATACACAAAAACATACTCGGAGGCTCTAAATAAAAATCTACCTAAGCAACAGAGACCTCCAAAGCAGACATCCAAGCAAACGCTACCCCAAAACAAAACACGCACAACACATAGCCCACAAAATCAGTGTGCCAAGCAGCCACAGCCCTTAAGGCTGAATAACACACCTGATACTCTTGTAATAGGTGACTCTATTGTTGAAGCACCTATGCATATTTGGTGTGAAGTATATATATGTGCTTTTAAATATTTTATATTCAATTGTTTTAAATGTTTTTAAATAAACAGGACCCTAACAATATGTTATTTTTAAATTTAAATATAAGTATTAAATTGTTTATACACAACAAATGGTTGAAGGAAAATAGTTGTAGACTAGATCCTTTTTCCCTTTTTCTTTCTGGTTACAAATGCTCATTTTCTGAATTTAGTGTTTAATTAGTCAATTGATTCATTAATTAGTTAATGAATGCACTTCTAGTGGGTATTTAAGGTGTTCAGGAACCTCAGTATGTATTCTGTTACATCCGAGGAAGTAGCCAAAACGAAAACGCAGTGGAAAGTATTGGCGTTAATGTGCATTTTGTATCGTGGAATTGAGTGTTCTTGGTTGACGTGTTGCTGTGCTTTTATTGATTATTAAAGCAATTGAAGAAGACCTCGACTGCCTTATTTCCTCCACAAGTAATTCTGCTTTGGTGACTCTATTGTCAGACACACTGACGTTCCGCTCACCAGGCTGAATAAAGAGAAGGTCACAGTGAGCTGCCTGTCGGGCGCTAGGATCCACCACATAACGCAAGCACTCAGGTCACTCCAAAGCAAATACAAATATGACTCAGTCATTGTACATGCTGGTGTGAATGACCTGAGACGCACCTCCCTGGACTACATGAAAAGAGACATAGAGGAGCTCTCTGATCATGTAGCCCAGGCCGGTATGACCCTGACCTTGAGCAGCATCTTACCCTCACCTAGAATGATGCCACAGTACAAAGACAAAATGGTCGATTTTAACAATTGGCTAAAATTTTGGTGTGATTCTAAGGGGATCCAGTGTCTGTCAGCCTGGAAAGACATGCTTGACGAGCCACGTTGCTTCGCTAGGGATGGCTTGCACCTGTCACCATTGGGCTTTTGGATATTGGCAAAGGCTCTTGCCACATCCATAGTTCCTTTTTAGGCAAGGCTCAAAAGTCAAACCCACCTCCATAGACAGCACAAGAAACAAGAAACTAAGGGTAATGCTGCTAAACGCCAGAAGTCTTAACCTCAAGATGCACGCACTCAAAGCTCTCCTCAGTATGGAGAACATCGATATCTGTGCAGTGACATAAACCTGGTTCAAGGCTCCAGAGAGCACCCCAGCACTACCAGGTTATACCTCATATCATGCTTTTCGGCCCCAAAACCTGGACCGAACCACAAAAGGAGGGGGAGTGTTCATATTTATCAAGGATATCCATACCCCCAGGTTAGTGGCATTGCACGAAGTATCAGAGACCATCCATGTGCAACTAACAGTGGGCAAGACTGCTTTTCAGTTTATAGCATCCTACAGACCACCCTCTCAAAGTCAGGAATCCCACTCGGCTTTCCTGAAAACATTGGAGAACATGAAGATCTCTCCGAACACCATTATATTGGGTGACTTCAACTACCCAAGCACTACTCAAGCCCCAGCACCTTAGCCCAAAGGTTCCTGGAAATTATAAACTCAAATGCTATGGAACAACTAGTCACCACTCCCACAAGAGGGGATAACATACTAGACCTGATCATTACCAACATGGGGACTCTATGCTCCACACTTGAAGTATATCCCTCATTGGTAAGATCAGACCATAAATTAATTTCATTGGATGTCCACATCCCGACCCCACCCCCAGCCCAGAAAACCACAGTGAAAAACTTCTCAAAAGTGAACTTCTCACTTCTCAAAACTGAAGTGGAATCCTTCAAGGCCCCAGGGCCAGTGGAAACTACGGCCCAAACTGCAGAATCCTATATAAACGCATTCTACGGACATCTCCAGGAATGCATGGATCATGCTATCCCAAACAAAACCAAAACCCAAACATCCAAAGGCAGGCATCCAGTCTGGTGTACCCCAGCCATAAATAAACTATACAACAGAAGGAGGAAGATACTACATGATAGAGCAAAATCCCTAATAGGGAAGGCATCCCTGATCAGTACTAGCAAAAAATTACGATCCCTCATAAAATCCTCCAAGGCCAGCTTCGAGAGAAAAATTGCTCAGGACACTAAAGACAATCATAAGGCTTTTTTCAGTTATGTTAGGAACCTGGGATACAACTCCCAGACTTGTTCTGAGTTGATTCTAAATGACAAAAAATACACTGAACCCACAGACATCGCCAATATCCTGGCAGACAGGTTCAGTGCAAACTTCTCCACCCCCCCCCCCCCAAAAAAGAGCAAGTATCTATCCCAGCAGAGGGCTACCTCCCAAACATCTCTGATGCTCAGGTGAAGGCTGCCCTCTCCAAAGCAAGAAACACTGCTTCCATGGGACCAGATGGCATCCCGGGTTGCGTCCTACATGAACTCCAAGAAGAACTAATCCCTCAAATAAAACAGCTGTACAATCTCAGCCTCACTACAGGATATGTGCCCACAGAATGGAGTACAGCAACAGTGGTCCCACTCCACAAAGGTGGAGCCTCCATGGACACTGGAAACTATCGCTCCATAAGCCTGACTAGCTTAGTCTGCAAGGCTATGGAGAGGATCATCATGGAGCTCATAAACAAAGACATTGGGGACCTACAGACACTAGATCCTACCCAGTTCGGCTTCGTCAAGGGCAGATCCTGCCTTTTGAACCTGGTTGACTTCTTCGAAACAGTCACCAAAGCCATAGATGAAGGGAAGGTAGTCCACACAGCCTATCTGGACCTAGCAAAGGCATTTGACACAATACCCCACTCGGGCATCATAGATAAGCTATCCAGCTTAAATATAAACCCCTATATCACAAGATGGGTCGCAAACTGGCTCAAAGACAGAACCCACAAAGTAAGAGTTGCTGGAGCCATGTCAGACTCGAAACCGGTCACAAGTGGCATCCCACAAGGTTCTGTCCTGGGACCGCTCTTGTTCGGTATATACTTTTCCAAGGTACAGGCCAACATGGGAGGACTATGGCTCACCAAGTTCACAGCGACTGCAAACTAGGCGCTCTCCAGCTGACACAAACATCCTTCAAAAAGGTCTCACAGAGACGGATAACTGGTGCCAGAGCCATGGTCTAAAGCTAAATGCCAAAAAGTGCATAGTGATACCCTTTGGCAAAAACAATGTGCCCACAAATTACCACATAGGCAGTAACCCATTAAGTACAGAGAAAGTAATTAGGGATCTGGGGACCCAAGTTGATAGCAATCTCTCCTTTGACAACCACATTGCCAAAGTGGTTAGAAAGACCTTTTACATAGCCCACATCATCATGAAAGGATTCACATCTAGATCAAGAGAGGTAATCGTGCCCCTTTATTCATCCCTCATCAGGCCTATCATAGAATACAATGCCCCTTTTGGGATGTACCTTACCCGACACCTGCAGCAATTAGAAAGACCCCAAAAGTACCTCACCAAGAGGATCAAGGGACTCAAACAGATGCCATATGCTGCTCGGTTAAAAAAACTCCAGCTCTACTCAGTTGCATACCACCTACTTCGAGGCGATCTATGCCTGACATATAAAGCTATGTCCAATCCAGAATTAATGGACATGCTCCACCTCAGTAAATCTAAATCCCTTAGAGCCACACGCTCGAGGGACTTGAACCTCAACACTGAAATAAATAGAACTTGCTGGAGGGACAGATTCATAACCCAGAGGCTCCCTTCGCTCTGGAACAGAATTCCAATTCATGTTAGGCAGAGCACCTCACTGAATCTCTTCAAGAAGAATCTTGATGAGTGGATGGGGGATTGTAGGTTTGTCCCGGGGATTACTTCCGTGTCACTATTAGACAGAGGCACAGCAAACTAAACCTTAAAAAGGGCACAGTATACTCAAATCAAGGGGTGGCGTAAGCCAAACAAAATCGGGCTAGGCTTATAATTGCCCCAGGGCAGATAGCCTAGCATGAACCTATGAACCTATGTTATAACCACATTGCTAGGTTTGCCGCTGGGCTGCCTTTTAGGACACATCACTGCATCAATCTAATCCAGCTTGGATGGCTTAAACTACCCAGTCAAATACTATATAACCAATTGGTTATGGCCCATAAAATCATATATAACCCTAACAATATCCCTGCACTTAAAGATCTTGTCACACTCTATAATAATCCTAGACTGCTGCGCTCCTCCAACAGACTCCTTATTCAGATATGTAAAACTAATAACTCAGCCGGTGACTCACTCTTCGTAAATTCTGTAGGTAGATCGTGGAACTCTCTACCAGCTGATATTACCTTACTCTCTTCACTTGGTCAGTTCAAAACTAGGCTCAAACATCACCTGGGAACAAACTGGCTATGTCACTGTATCAAGCCAGGTTAACCTGTCTCTGGAAAGTGTAATTCTGCTAGGTAGCCTATTATGTAATTTTATCCGATTCTCTCATTGAATAACACTAACTGACGATTTGTTATAATGTTTGCTCTTCTAATCACTGACAATATTCTATATCTAATTTGTATTGTCTGCCCATCTAATCTCTGTAAATAATATATCTGTTATTTGTAATATGTGACATGTTATAAAGATTTGTTATTCCATGGAGCTTTTTTCCCCGGGCCTCCGCTGAAAATGGACATGCATCCAGTCGGACTATCCCAGTCACCAAATGTAAAATAAATAAAATAAAATAAAATAATACTGCTGCTGGCTGTAGAGCTGTATTTTCAGACTGTCATCCAAAAGTTGAAATTCACTTTTTCTTGAATGAGCAGTCTGTTAGTGGCTAAGGATACCAGGACCAGTGTACTCTGTGCTCATCTCAGTAGTTAGTATTTGTCTTGTAATTTCACAAGGCATTCGAGTGTTTTAGTTGTCACACCCTATGTGCTAAAGATTAAGAATGTCTTGTTATATAATTTGTACACTGTGGTACTGTATTCCTTGCCTCTGAATGACCTCTGATAGCTTGTCCCTGAAACATCATGTGTCACAACTCATCAGGAGGCCGACAGTATAGAATTTAAATACTCAGGTTTACTCATGTCATTAACTGTAACTCAGTCTGAAAAAGTCTGTTAAGATAAATGAAAGCTCCTATCTGGTCTTCTTCATTTCTTAATGAAAGTATTGTTTGGCGCTCCAAGCTCTTGTTTTTATGTTTTGTGTCTTTCATTAATTATCTGTTTGCACAAAGTTGCCAAGTTCTTGACTGTGTCATATAACCTTCACAAAAGTTCCTTACTCTGTACTGTTACATAACTTGCCTTTGTATGTAACCTTCCAGTGTATATACACTCTAGACATATGTTTACAACTAATTATATTACTGGTAATTAATTATGTCTATTGTGTTTTGCTAAATGAATTGTCATGAAAATCCCTTTCATGTTTTTCTCTGGAAAAGGACAATTCAGTGAATAAATGAAATACATAAATCATTTGCTGGGTTTTAATATTTGTCACAGACTTGCATGCTTAGAGTCCATATTTATTCTTCCATACTGTATTTTTAAAGCTGACCAAAAAAGTAAAACAAGTGTTTTTGAGTGCATTTTTAAAGCTCCTCTGAGATATACTCTTCATATTAATATATTAGGGATTAATATTTTAAATCATTTGGCAAAACTCAACTACTAAATGAAAAATCAAACCCCAAAACAACCTTAGTCGTCAGGAGAGAGAAAAACTATTTGATCTTAGTAACTGATGTTTTTTAGCTATGTATGAATATGCTGACTTGTATTGTTATTCTCAGATTCCACTTGTAAGATGGCAGAGATGTCTACTAATAATGCTACTAAATAGTAAGGATGACATACAAAATAGAGGTTTGCCTTATACTGTCTATACCGCAGTATATACATTACAGACATTTTTCAGTTATACTCTGGTCCTTCCCTCTTCAACCAGTTAAACTGCATAGTTTCTCAAATTCACACTGATGCTTCCTTTAAGAACTGAAATGTCTTTGAGTTTGTCTTAGACATCAAAGGATTACTTTCACCCTCCCAGAAAAAAAGCAGTTCTTACACTATACAGAAACTCAGCTACACCACCACTATCACACACATACACACACATGAGCATGCACATTTGAAATAACCAATATTCAAAATATGCACATTCATTACCTAACAACAACAGTGTGTAGTTTAGTTAACATTTTAAGTGTGAAGCACTTTCACACTTGTCTAAGCATACTGTGAAATGCACTCTAGCCTTCCCAGGAGGCTAGACTCACAATTTGAAAAATGCTGAGTTTGAGTACCAATTGGTAGACCTGCATGACTATTTCAAGATGACATTATCATCTGCTTGACAGTGACCGATACAGCATCATTTAATGGGGTCATCATCTAAATGTGTATGCTTAACTTCAACTAAACATCGCCTTGGTGCTTTGCTTGTTAATGATGACCCTATTTAATTAGTATTCTATTGTTGCTAATCAAATAAATGAACTAAAGCATTTGAAGCAACTAAGCCAAACGAGGGTTAAATTAATCTCAACATTGCTATGTGGGTCAGCTCAGCTTAACCTCATGATTTGAAATCCTAGATCATATAGTTTTCTCAGTCTAACCAACAAAATTAATGTTTTAAATGTTCACCTTTATTAAGATAATCAAGTCCAATAAAAATAAACATCAGTTCATGCTTGGGCTCATTGAATCAAAACCAAATTGTGTTTAAGTCTGGTCTTACAACTTCTTTCAAACATAAGTAACCTGCATGCTAACATCTATAAGTAGGGTTACGACCTGTCCCACTTTGCGAGGGACAGCCCCTCTTTGGGCAGTTGTGTCCTGCAAAAAAATTGAAAAAAATGGCAAATGTTCTGAGATTTTAGGACAAATATATTTCCTTTATTTTCTTTAATACTTGCATAAAACAGTTATTTTGTATCTGAAAAACCTAAATGTTATAAGGAACAGAATAAGCAACTCAAATGCTACAAGAATAAGCTTTTATTTTGGCAAAAAAGTGAGGTTCTGTCCTTTGTACTGGCGGTGGGTATGTTTTGCCCTGCAAAATCTGATGTTTCTACAAAAAATGTCCCACTTTGGGCAGTTGAAAAGGTGGCAACCCTATCTATAAGTAGCTACTTTCTATTAAAATCAGTATTATTATGATTATTTTTTATTTATTTATTTATTGCAGGATGGAATTGTTCTTATCCAAAATAACACAAGGATGAAATATATTGCTTAAGCAACCTGATGCCTTTAGCTAAATATCCCATAAGAGGGCTTGATTTGTGGTATAAGGGTCTCTAAGCATTTTCTCATGTGTGCCACCCCAGCTACAAGGTAAGGTGTTGCAATTGGCAGTTCTTGCTTGTGTCACAAGCCTGTGCTCCTTGTGTATTCTCATAGCCTTGCTCAGAGCTGTAGCAGGTGAGGCTGCCTTCCTCATCCAGAATAGGTGATCCAGCATTGGCTACTGTGCCTGTCCTCTCAGGCTTGCTCCTTCTGTTCTAAGGTCACTAATCAATGTGGAGACACACTCAGTCATTTATCCCTGTGTACAATGGAGCAACTTAAGTAATTATTCATGAAGGCTACAACCAGAGCTCGTTTCTGGCATAAGTAACATGTCAGCAGCTGATTTGTTATTCATATAGTCTCTATTCAGAGCCCTCTTTCTGAATTATATGCAAACTGAGCCTTACGTGCAAAGCCATGGAAAGACTTATCATGGAACTAATCAAGCAGGACATAGGAAACCTCCAAACACTGGACCCATCTCGATTTGGATTTGACAGGGGCAAGTCATGCTTACTCAACCTGGTGGATTTTTTGAAAAGGTCATCAAAGCAATGGATGAAGGCAAAATGGTACACACCCCATATCTCAACCTGGCCAAAGCTTTTGAGACAATTTCCCCTCTCTGGCATAGTAGAAAAGCTAAATAAACTGAGAATAAACCCCTATGTCACCCACTAGATTCCCAACTGGCACACAGGATGTAAGAAATCAAAATAGGGGAAGATACCTCCACAAAGAGACCAGTCACCAATGGATTCTCATATGGTTCTGCTTTGGGATTTCTCCTGTTTGGCTTCTACTTTTCTGAAGTAAAAGCTAATACCAAAGGGCTGTTGCTGACTATGTTTGCAGATGGCTGCAAGCTGGAAGCAGTCATCAAATCCCCAAATGACTTAGCCATCCTGCAGAAAGGTTTGTCCCAAATAAATAACTGGTGTCAAAATGGGCTGAAACTATATTCCAAAAATGCATTATTGTATCCTTTGGGAAGTCATTAACCCCAGGGAAGTACTATATTGACAATACACCCCTAAGTGTTGACCCAGTTGTTTGGGATTTGGGAACTTATGTGGACAGTGACCTAACTTTTGACCAACATGCTTCCATTGTTGTAAGAAAGTCCTTCCATATTTCACAGCTTTTAAACAAAGGGATTGTCTCTAGAGCTTGGATTATCATTTTCCCCTTTACTCAGTCCTCATAAAGCTTGTCATTGAATGTAATGCTCCCTTGGAAAATGCTTCCATTGTTGTAAGAAAGTCCTTCCATATTGTACAGCTTGTAAACAAAGGGATTGTGTCTAGAGCTAGGATTATCATTTTCCCTTTACTCAGTCCTCATGAGGTTAGTCATTGAATACAATGTCTCCTTTGGCATGTGTCTGAAAAGACACATGCAACAGCTGAAACGCCCACAGAGATACATTACTAAAAGGATAAAATGCCTAAACAACATGTCCTGCATGGACTGAGTCAAAGTCCTGTCACTATACCTAGTGCCTTATAGACTGCTGAGAGTTGACCTATGTCTGGCATACAAGGCATCCTCCAACTCAATATTCATGGATTTACACTCATCAGCAAATCAAATCACATCAGAAATGCTCAGTCTAGGGATCTAAACCTCTTCTGCAACATCCATAGAACAGTTTGGAGTGACAGGTATATCTCGTAGGACACACTGCTGCTCTGGAACAGACTCCCTATCCACATAAAACAAAGTTCATGCCTGTCCTTATTCAAGTGCATCTTGGACCTATTAATAGAAAATTTAATATTTATCCCAAGACTGCTCCCTGTACTAGTAATGGACAGAAACAGATCCTAAATGCCTTATCGCATGCATGGATCGCTCATATTATCTATGGTATGATCTCAGTTATTCTCATTAGGGGTAATATATAATTATTGACTATGGAATGGGTAAGGCTAATTTCTAACCAAATGGGATAGGCTAATTCAAGCACAAGAATCGTTTTGCTTTATCAACTATCATCTTTATGAAGCATTAATGTCAGGAGATATTAGTATTGAAGTGTACAATTTTTGTGTGGTTGAGCACCCCAAAATAGGGGTCATTTTTGGAATACCTAAGACACATAAACATTTAGTTAACCCTCCTTTTCGTCCGATTGTGTCAGCACCTCATTCCATCACTGAGGGAATTTCTTTAGTGTTAGATGCTATTTTGGGGCCACTACTAACTGATTGTTCATCCTATGTTAAGGATTCCTGGCATTTCTTAGAAAAGCTTAGGAATTTTCAAGAAAGTGAGATTTTTGACTCCAAGAAACATATTATTTTTACCTTGGATGTTGTGTCATTGTACACATGTATACCCCATGATGAAGGTGTAGAAGCTGTACGTTGCTATTTATTAAAGAGAAATGTTCTTTCCAGTAATGCCATTTCTACTATTTGTAGCTTGTTGGAAATTATATTAGAAAATAATTTTTTCTTGTTTAAAAATCAATATTTCCAACAAATTAGAGGCGTAGCTATGGGTTCCCCAGCCGCGCCAGCTTATGCAAATACTGTGATGGCCTGGTGGGAAACTGAATGTATGCCTCTTTTAAGTAAAAAATTTGATATTGTATTTTATTCCAGATTCATTGATGATTTAGTTTTTGTGATTGAAGGTGATGATAATACAGTAGATGACTTCTTTGATGACATTAATTCCACATCTAGTTATTTGAAATTTACCAAAGGTAATAGTGGTTTATCTATTAATTTTTTAGATGTTTGTTTTTGGTGGGATCAGGTTGATAAAAGATTTCACAGTAAGATTTTTCGAAAACAAACATTCACCAATGGCTATTTACACTATCAAAGTAGTCACCCAAAACATGTTATTAAAAACATACCCAGAGGCCAGTTCATTAGGGCCAGTCGGATGACCAGCAAAAAGGATGATTTGATACAGGAATTTCTTTTTATTGCTTCTCTTTTTGTGAACAGGGGATATGATGAGAATTTAGTGGTAGATAGTGGAAATGAAATTTTTGACAAACATTTAACACATTATCCAGCTATTTTAAACAAATCTAACACAGACATGGTTCATCACCATTTAAATTCAAGCACTGTTGAGGCTGGATTAGTGTGTTCTTTGGCAATGAATACTGATACTAGTCGCATCAAATCTGCCTTGGAAAAAAATTGGAGAATTATTCAAGGAAATCAAGATATAGTTGAAGTGGTTGGTAAAAAACCAAAGTTTATTTTTCGTAATAATTATAATATTAAAAAATTACTTGAATGTGATAATGTTTACACTAGTAAGGTTAATACTGCTAAAAAAGGTATGTTCTGTTGTCATAATTGCAAAATCTGTAGATATATATCGACAGGTTAATTCATTTCTGTCATTACTGCAGACAAAACTTTGGAGGTTCCGGGATATATTACATGTAACACATCTGGTGTGGTTTATATTGCCTTGTGCACTGCGTGTCCTGCTTTCTATGTGGGTATGACCACCAGAAGTTTGGGGACACGCATTAAAGAGCATATATACAATATAAAAAAAGAAGATCATAACAATGCCTTGTTTAAACATTCTACTATTTGTTCAAATTTTAAAAAAATTGTTTTTTCAGTTGTTTTGTGTGGATCTCATTACATTTTGCGGTTGGTTCCTTCTGCCATCAACTTGTTTATAAGAAGGGAAATTAGTTAGGCTTAAAATAGCCAACAAGGGCAGCTAACCGTTAAACTGAACAGAGGTGTAGAAGGGCAGTTGCTCTGTTTTTTTTAACTCATTCCCTCCAGTATTGCTCTTTTGAGTGTGTACCTTTAACTCCTAGTGGGTATGGCTTCAGCATTTAAAAATTGAAGTTATCACCTTACATTTTTAACAAATATCCATTGACAGAGGTCATATATCAATACAATTGTGTTTGCCATCCTGTATGCTTTAAGATAAAATTTTCTGATACCTTGTATGTAACACGGTTTTGGAATTATTAATGGAAATATGAGCAGGCAATATTTGACGCCTAGAGGAGCAGTAGGATGTAACTGCATAAACGCCTGGAGACGTCACTCGGCTGTAATTACAACTGTATACTTTAGGATTATTTTATATTACTTTCCAGTGATTTACATGGGTATTAAAATCCAGTAAAACAATGATTATTGCATGACCACCTTACTAAAGATGTCCTCTCATAAAAACCCAACAGTAAAAATACCAAAAGTCTCAGTATTATTTTCAACAAGAGCCAAAATTTAACTAACATTTGGAACAAACGTCTGAGGACATCTAGATGAAGCTATACAATATGTGAAGAAGCTGAAAGTCTCTTTAGACTGAATAGCATAATTTGTTGAAGAAAATACCACCAGTGACTACAGCTACAACTACAGCTGCTTTAGAACCAGAGAAACCAGACATACCACGGTGTAGCATATAACTCTAAAACTAACCAGAAATACCACAGTGTAGTATACAACTCTAAAACTAACCAAAAATACCACAGTGTAGTATACAACTCTAAAACTAACCAAAAATACCACAGTGTAGTATACAACTCTAAAACTAACCAGAAATACCACAGTGTAGTATACAACTCTAAAACTAACCAGAAATACCACAGTGTAGTATACAACTCTAAAACTAACCAGAAATACCACAGTGTAGTATATAACTCTAAAACTAACCAGAAATACCACATTGTAGCATATAACTCTAAAACTAACCAGACATACCACAGTGTAGCATACAACTCTAAAACTAACCAGAAATACCATAGTGTAGTATACAACTCTAAAACTAACCAGAAATACCACAGTGTAATATACAACTCTAAAACTAACCAGAAATACCACAGTGTAGTATACAATTCTAAAACTAACCAGAAATACCACAGTGTAGTATTATTTATTTTATTTTATTTTACATTTGTTGACCGGGCTAGTCTAGCTGGATATATGTCCATTTTCAGTAGAGGCCCGGGGAGAAAAGCTCCACACATAACATAATAATGACAGACAGACATATTGTTAATAAAGACATACAATAAAAATAGAAATATAAATCAATTTTGTTAATAAAATCAACATACATTAAGGAACTCAAACAGTTTAATATCATACATAATGTTTGGTCAGTTTCAAAGCATTTTACCTAGTACATAAAGGTTATGCAATAAGGCATTTGCCATATGGATAACAGTTGAAGCTCAGAAGGGTAGAGTAGTAGAAGGAGAATGTAAGATGAATAAAAGGGAAGAGGCAGGGGTTAGGAAGAGAGAGAGGAAAAGAAGGAAGACAGTCAGGAGGAGGTGGGAGAGATGGGAGAAGTAGGTCAGAGCATAGTGGGACAGCAAGGAAAAAGAAACAGGGTAGTTGCTAATTAATAAGCAAAAGAAGGGTAAAAGGAAAAGAGAGGGTGGAGAGATGGAAGTTAGCCTGCAGTACTACAAGAACAAAGCCAGTGGTTTTGGAAGTACAGTTTGATATGTTGTCTGCAAAGAGGTAAGGATGAGATTAGAGTTAACTCCTTGGGCAGCAAATTCCATGCTCTTCCTACAGTATTGGTGAAAAGAGAGTCACCAGCTACGTTGTGGGCCTTTCTGGGTTTGGTCATAAGTTTACAAGAGGAACAAAGAGAGGTAAGATTGTTATAAGGGAGTAAAAGTTGTGAAAGTATAGGGGTGTTGGTAGGTTGGTACAGTAATTTGTGGGCAATAGTAAGTTGTGAGATAATAAGATAGTTTTGTAGTTCCAGCCAGCCTAAGTGTTTCAAATTGTGGCAGTGATGGGTTCTAAAAGGGTTACCAGTGGCGGGCAATGTTATTGTAGCAAGTTGCTAGTTTGTTTAGGTTAGTTTTCTTGAGGTTGGTGAAGATAGGGGAGGCATAAAAGAGAGTAGATATGAGATGGGAGTGAGCAATAGTAGCTCTAGTAGATGGGGTGAGAAATGGTTTAATACGGTATAATGATCCTATTTTTCTGTTAACTGATTTGATGGTGTTGTTGATGTGTTGGTCAAAGAGAGATTGTTATCAATGGTTATTCCTAGTAGTTTAGTTGTGGGGTCAGGAGAGATGACAGTGTTGTTGATTGAGGAGATGGTGAAGTATAGTGGAGAGGTGCAGTGGTGGGGTGAAGAGGAGAAGTTTGTTTTTAGCATTGAGAAGTAGGTATCATCTAGTGAACCATGTTTCTACTGTGTTGAACATAGTTTGAGTTAGTGAGATTAGATCTGAAGAGGAGGATGCTGAGCAAATGATAGTGGAGTCATCTGCGTATTGAATGCAGGTAGCTTGAGGAATTACAGAGTGGAGATCATTAATAAAGAGGGAGAAGAGGAGAGGACCAAGAATGGAGCCCTGAGGGACTCCAATAGTAATGGGCAGTAAGGAGGAGATGTGGTTTTCCCAACGAACGGCTTGTTGTCTGTTACTGAGGTATGATGTAAACCATTTGATGGCAAGGTTATCAAATGAGAGGGATTCAAGAATGCTAATTAAAGAAGAGTGGTTGACCATGTCAAAAGCTTTAGAAAGGTCAATGAATAAGGCAGAAGAGAATAGATTATTGTTGCGATTGCTGTTAATGGTATCTACAAAGGAAAGGAGGGCAGTGGTGGTGCTATGGTGAGGTCTAAAGCCATGTTGACAGTTAGCTATAATATTGTGAAGAGAGGTACTGTACAAGTTGCTGATGAATACATTTCTCCATCATTTTTGCTAAAGGAGAAAGAAGAGCAATAGGTCTGAAGTTAGAATAGTCAATAGAGTTACCGCCTTTGTGTAGAGGGATTATATGAGAGATTTTCCAGATATGAGGGATGGTTCCCTCTTGGATGGTCCTATTTATGAGTATAGAAATTGGGTAAGCAATTTCTTTGGCTGCCTTTTGCAGAAAAAGGGAAGGGAGCTTGTCGGCAGAGGGGGTACAAGGTTTCAGTTTGAGAATAAGTTTATAGATGAAAGAGGTAGGGATGGGTTGTAGAGAGAAGTAGTAGGAAGAGTTTCCTTCATTATTAGGAGGATAGAAGTTATTAGTGTTTAATTGTCTAGCGAGAGATTGAATAGTTTCAGTAAAGAATGAGTTAAAAGCATTTGCAGTTTGGAGAGGGGTGTCTGGGTCAGCATTTAGTGGAGAGGGAGTTTTGGCTGTTCCTGGTGAAAGGAGTCTATTGATTGAGGACCAAAATTGTTTGGGTTTATTTAAGTTGGTTTCTTGTAGGTTGCAGTAGAACTTTCTTTTGTCGGTGAGTATAGCTTTTTTGGTAAGATTTCTAAGTTGGCGAAAGTGAAGAAAATCAGAGCTGATTCTATGGGATCTCCATTTGTTCCAGACCTTATTTTTAGAGAGGATTAGTTTTTTAGTTTCATTTGAGAGCCAAGGGGCTGTATTAGATTTTATTCTAATAGTACGCTCAGGAGCATGTTTGTCCAAAATAGAAAGAAAAGTAGAATTAAAGAATAATACTGCTTCATTAAGTGGAAGAGTCTTTAAGGGGTTCCAGTTACAAGTTCTGAGTTCGTTTTGAAATAAGTCGATTTTAAAGTGTTTAGTAGAACGTATTTGTCTTATATTAGGGAGGTGGAGATAATCAGTCTTCTCTCTTGTAATGTAAGTTAAGCAATGATCACTGAGGTCATCAGGCATAGTCCCAACTTTATATGTGATGTTAACTTTGTTTATGAGAATCCAGTCTAAAATAGTCTGCTTCATACTTGACCTATTAAGCCTTGTTGTTGAGTTAATGGTTTGAGTAAAACCATTTAGGTTAATATGAGAGGTGGGATTGTCAGTATTAATAGTATTCCAGTCAATATTTAAGTCGCCAAGAATTATAGTTTCTTGGGGGTAGTTGATGGAAACCCAATTGAGAAAGTCTTCTACAATTGGTATATTGTTTCCAGGAGGTATGTATATGCAGATGATGTAAAGGGCTTTCTTAGCATTAAGTTGAAGTTTAGTGATGATGGCTTCTATTTTACTATCTTGGGTTGGACAAGCTGAAAGGGTAGACGTATTAAGATGATTCTTAAACAGTATTGCTACTCCGCCACCCTTTCGTTTAGTACGGTCAAGCCTAAGTATATTATAGCCTTGTGGTATAATCTCAGTATCTTTAGTGGCTGGCTTTAGCCAGGTTTCAGAGAGACAGAGAATGTCAAAGCAGTGAGTATCTAGGAGGGTGTGTAGGTAGGGTACTTTGTTGTTTACGCTTCGTATGTTAAGATGTCCTATGAGGAGGGTATTATTGGTGAAAGGTTTAGATGCTTGTAAAGAAGGATATGCGGGGCCAGGGTTTGGGTGAATGTCACCATCTTGTAAGGTTGGATCATCAGGCTTAGATGTGAATTTGAATCTGAGAAGGGTTAGAGTTCTTATTTTTCTATCTGAGGGTAGGGTGTAGGTGAGGTGAGAGTACCTATGGTATTTGGGTAGGTGGTAACTAGGGGTGGATTTGGCATTAGAGAATGAAGTGTGAGAAGTGTAAGAGGAAGATGTATGTGTCTGTGAGTGTTTTGGTTGAAAAAGGAGTGGGTACTCAATGAAGGTAAGGAGGTAGGTAGAGTAAAGAGTAGTTGAGAGTAGAATTGAGAGTAATAGCAGTGTGGATAAGTTGAGACTCATATTTATGAATAAGTAAGTTAGAGGTGGTTAAAGGGAAGAGGTAAAGGATTAGGGGTAGTCAGGAGGAAGTATATGTGTATAATACAAAGAAAGATAATATTCAGGTGAAAGAGGAGTTAAGGCTATCGAGGAAATATAAGGTAGAGGGAGGGGAGAATTGATTGGAGAGATATAGAAGGAGTGGTAATAGAGGTAGAAGAGAGCTGGTAGGAATAGGATAGGATGGCTAGTATGTAAAAGAGGTAAGTGGGAGGAGGTTGTGGGGTGTGTGGAGAGGAGGGGAGTATTTTGGCGGGAACGATGAGGATAGGATGACAGGGTAAGGGGCGGGACTAGAGAAGTATAAGGATAGGACCCCTGGGGGTGGGTGGGAATTGGGGGTAGGGAGGGGAGCGGAGTGAGCCCGCAGGGCGAACGGAGCAGGAAGCACCAGAGGGGGAGAAAAGTGTGGAAGACAATCAGAAAAGAGTGAGCATACAGAGGGTAAGTTTAACTAGTTTATCCGAGATATGAGGATAGGGAAGGTAGGTGGAGGAGAGGAGGAAGGGCAGTGAGAGGAGCAGAGAAGAGGAGTTAGAGGGTAGAATGCAAAGGAGAAAGCCAGAGGGGGAAGGGAGAGACTTCAGAAAGGGAGTAGAGAAAGGCTGAGTAAAGGAAAGGAAGGCAGAGAGTTCCGGAAAGTAGAGAGGGAGAGAGCAGAGGACTGGAGGTAGAGGGCTAAAATCAGGGGAGATAAGGAAGGAGGGGGAAAGGTAGAGGGAACAGTAAGATGTAGAGGAGGACCACCAAGTGGTAGACAGACTGGAGAAGTTGAGACTCCAAGGGGAGAATCAGGGAGGGAGCTAAAGAGGTTCAGGAAGGACTGAAACAGCAGAGAAGGGGTAGAGGGTATGGAGAAAACTAGGAGTGCAAGCAGTATGGTAGAGGGGGTAGTGGCTGCTGGCTAGTCTGGCAGGGAAGTGTACTGCGACCTGGTAGTAGCAACTTATTAATAGTGCAGCATTACAACAGTACACATACTTTCTTGGAAGCTTGTAGTAGAAGGACTCAAGGAACAGAAGGTGTTATAGTTGCAGGTTAATAATTCTTTGGAGTCGGTTCTTGGTCAGAGAGTTCAGGAGGGTATGTTTCAGCAGGTTAGTGCAGGGTGGGCAGGGGCCCAAGCTGTAAAACAAAACAGTGGAAGGAAGAGATATTTAAGCAGTAGTAAGGCAACAGGTATATTAACAGGCAAGTGTCAGGCATTTAGAAGTTATTTGAAACAAATTAAATGGAAGGTGCAGTGAAATAAGTTTAACAAAACAGTAGGTAGACAAAGTCAGGCAGTCATGTAGTTATTACATACAATAGTAATGCAAACAGCAGTAAGTGAACATAAATACATTAGTTCATACTCTTATGGCAACGCAAGGTTTGCATATAGTGCGACAAGCAAGAGTTCAGTTAAAAGGAAAGCCCCAAACAGTCAAGCGCACATGAGAGTTGCATAGCCAGCAAAAGAGGCTGCATTGAATGAGATATTACTGTGAGACTATCTGCTCGTCTTGCATTTATCATCTAATACTATGCGTCTAGCACAGAGTTAATTTGAGTAAATAAAGCCTGCACAACAGCTACAAACGCAGCCGTTAGTAAGGCACTGGGTTAATTAAAATGTTAAAATCAAACCCCACAAAATTACGGCAGAGCCGCCGTGCAGCATATGGAACTAGGGATCAAAGCTGTCTTTATTACCCAATATCTAGGCAAGGTCCTTGATGTTGATATCTCAGCTAAGTTAATAAGAGAAAGTTTAAATCTCTACTTAAGAAATTAAGGCTGTCTAAGTAGATATCTCTGCTGAGCTAATATGGAGTACTTGGGTAGGACACAACAGTGACTAGACCGGAGAACTCAACTGTATCTTGAGACTTGTTACCGCAGATAAGCCGGTAGAGAGCTGTAAATAAGTCTAGCTGGAAAGCGTCGCTAAACAGTAAACACCAGCCAAGTTCCCAATAGTTACGACACCAGTTTAGTGCGCAACACCCAGCCTAAAAGGCGAGGGTAAAGGAAGTATATAACTCTAAAACTAACCATAAATACCACAGTGTAGTATACAACTCTAAAACTAACCAGAAATACCACAGTGTAGTATATAACTCTAAAACTAACCAGAAATACCATGTTGTAGCATATAATTCTAAAACTAACCAGAAATACCACGTTGTAGCATATAATTCTAAAGCTAACCAGAAATACCACAGTGTAGCATATAACTCTAAAACTAAGTCGCTAAGGAAGAAAATGCACTAAAATGTCTTTCAGCTCTGTTAAGTATATGATCCTCTCAAAACTGTCCTTCTTTCACAGTTCTCAGCTACGACTTCTCACTGCTTACCTATTTGGAAAATTAAAATTAGTTTTACAATATCTAGACAAATTCTTGGTTCGCTAAAACATTAAAACACACATGAACAGGGTCACCAAAAATGAGCAGGCAGTCATCACTCATTTCACATTTCAATGTGAGGCGCATGCTGGTCATATCATTTGTATGCATGTCTGAATTTATTTATTAACCAGATAAGCCTCTGACCTGAGAGGACTGTCTGGATGTTACTTACTCAGTCCCATATGATTCTACAGATGGAGGCAAAGTGACTCAAACTCTGTCAGACAAGTTCATTACATATGCTGAAAGAATAATTTCAGATAGTTGTTCCACTTTTAGATGTCATTAATTCCATTTTGTGTAATAGGTTCATAGGTTCATACTAGGCTATCTGCCCTAGGGCATTTATAAGCCTAGCCAGAGTGTGTTTGGCTTTCGCCACCCATTTTAAATTAATTTTGCTATGCCCTTTTTCGAGGTTCGTATACTGTGCCTTTGTCTAACAGTGACACAGAAGTGATACCCGGGGTAAACCTACGATCTCCCAGCCACTCATCAAGATTCCTCTTGAAGACAGTCAATGAGGGAATCTGCCTAACCTGGACTGGGATTTTATTCCAGAGTGAAGGGAGCCTCTGGGTTATGAATCTGTCCCTCCAGCATGTCCTATTTATTTCAGTGCTGAGGTTCAAGTCTCTCGAGCGCGTAGCTTGATGGGATTTGGATTTTCTGAGGTGCAGCATGTCCATTAATTCCGGGTTGGACATGGCTTTATATGTCAGGCACAGATCGCCTCTGAGCAGGCGGTATGCCACTGAGTAGAGCTGGAGTTTCTTTAACCGGGGAGCATATGGCATCTGTTTGAGCCCTTTCATCCTCTTGGTGAGGTACTTTTGGGGTCTTTCCAGTTGCTGCAGGTGTCTGGTAAGGTAATTCCCAAAAGGGGCATTGTACTCAATTATGGGCCTGATGAGGGATGAGTAAAGAGGCACGATGACCTCCCCTGATCTAGATGTGAATCCCTTCATGATTAGGTGGGCTATATAAAATGTTTTTCTAACCACTTTGGCCACGCGGTTGTCAAATGAGAGATTGCTATCAACTTGGGTCCCCAGGTCCCTAATTACATCTTCCGTACTTAATGGATTTCCACCTATGTGGTAATTTGTGGGCACTTTGTTTTTGCCAAAGGGGGTGACTATACACTTTTTGGTGTTTAGCTTGAGGCCATGGCTCTGGCACCAGTTGTCTGTTTCTATGAGGCCCTTTTGTAGGATGCTTGTGTCGGCTGGAGAGTTGATTATGGCACCCAGTTTGCAGTCATCTGCGAACTTGGTCTGCCACAGTCCTTCTGTGTTGGCCTGTACCTCTGAGAAATATATACCGAACAAGAGAGGTCCCAGGACTGAGCCTTGTGGGACGCAACTTGTAACTGGTTTGGAGTCTGACATGGCTTCAGCAATTCTAACCATGTGGGTTCTGTCCTTGAGCCAGTTTGCAACCCATCTAGTGACATAGGGGTTTATATTTAAGCTGGTGAGCTTATCTATAATGCCCGAGTGGGGTATTGTATCAAAGGCTTTTGCGAGGTCCAGGTAGGCTGTGTGGACCACCTTCCCCTCGTCAATGGCCTTGGTGACTGTTTCAATGAAATCAACCAGGTTTAAGAGGCAGGAGCTGCCCTTAACAAAGCCGAACTGGGTAGGATCCAGTGTCTGTAGGTCCCCAATATCTTTATTTATGAGGTCCATGATGATCCTTTCCATAGCTTTGAAGACCAAACTAGTCAGGCTTATGGGGCAATAGTTTCCAGGATCCATTGAGGCACCACCTTTGTGGAGAGGGACCACTGTTTCTGAACGCCACTCTTTGGGTACATATACTGTATGTTTAGATTTCCCATAATTAGCATAAAATAACTGGCATTCCAGTTTTCAGAGGTGGTGGTAACAACATAAATGGAGCAAATTAAATTTTGGTCGGCATTCTATCAGACCCAGATAAATGTTTGGAAACTAACAGTCAAAGACTGGTCATGTTAGGCCTACGCAGACTGTATAGGTGTATTCTGTGCATGTTACTTATTTCTTCCTTTGGTTTATAAGAGTTCTGTCTTGTGAGGTGAATTTCTTCCTCAGGGCTCTGTCTGTTGTTGATTGCAGCATCTGTGGCAGGGATAAAATCCAGTTGTATCTTCAAATTCATCATTATTTTGAAATGTCCCCATTCCTCTGATGAAGCAAATTTTAAAATGTGGACTTTCACTGTTTATTAACAGAAGCAGCAGTCTGATTTTGTAAACATCTAGCATAACTTCTACTTCAATATACATGGGGCAGCTCCCTAATATGGCTTGCCTTGGTATAACTCACATGTAGTGGATATAAAAAGTGTACACACCCCTGTTAAAATGCCAGGTTTTTGTGATATAAAAAAATGAGACCACAATAAATCATTTCAAAACTTTTCCCTCCTTTTATGTGACCTATAACCTGTACAATGCAATTGAAAAACAAACACATCTGTTAGGGGAAAAACTATAAAAAATAAAAAATGTACAATAAACTGGTTGCATAAGTGTGCACACCTTTAAACTAATACTTGGTTCAAGCACCTTTTGATTTAATTACAGCATTCAGTCTTTTTGGGTAGGAGTCTATCAGCATGGCACATCTTGACTTGGCAATATTTGCCTACTCTTCCTTGCAAAAGCACTCCAAATCTGTCAGATTGTGAGGGCATCTCTTGTGCACAGCCCTCTTCAAGTCACCCCACAGATTTTCTATTGGATTTAGGTCTGGTCTCTGGCTGGGCCATTCCAAAACTTAAATTTTATTCTGGTGAAGCCATTCTTTTGTCGATTTGGATGTATGCTTGGGATCATTGCCATGTTGAAAGGTGAAATTCCTCTTCATCTTCAGCTTTCTAGCAGACACCTGAAGGTTTTGGGCCAAAAGTGACTGGTATTTGTAACTATTCATAATTCCCTCCACCTTGACTAAAGCCCCAGTTCCAACTGAAGAAAAGCAACTCCAAAACATGATACTGCCACCACCATGCTTCACTGTGGGGATGGTGTTCTTTTGGTGTTGTGAAGTGTTGTTTTTGTGCCAAACGTACCTTTTATAATTGTGGCCAAAAAATTCAACCTTGGTCTAATCAGACCATAACACATTTTCCCACATGCTTTTGGGAGACAATGTATTGTTTTTCAAATTTTAGTGGGGCATGAATGTTTTTCTGTGTAAGAATAGGCTTCCGTCTTGCAACCCTACCCCATAGCCCAGACATATGGAGAATACAGGAGATTGTCACATGTAGTACACAACCAGTACTTGCCAGAAATTCCTGCAGCTGCTTCAGTGTTGCTGTAGGTCTCTTGGCAGCCTCTCTGACCAGTTTTTGTCTTGTCTTTTCATCAGTTCTGTTGTCCAATATTTTCTCCACTTTTTGATGACTGTCTTCACTGTGTTCCATGGTATATCCAATGCCGTGGACATTTTTTTTGTACCCTTCTCCTGACTGATACCTTCCAACAATGAGATCCCTTTGTTGCTTTGTAAGCTCTCTGTAAACCATGGGTTTTGCTGTAGCAGGGAACTGAGTAAATGTCAGGAAAATCCTACTAGGACAGCTGAACTTTATTTGGGGTTAATCATAGTCTTTTTAAGTGATGGCAGGTGTGTACCCAAGAAGACTGAATGTTGTAATTAAATCAAAAGGTGCTTCAACAAAGTATTAGTTTAAGGGTGTGCACACTTAAGCAAATAGTTTTTTTATTTTTTATATTTTTTGCCCTAACATATTTGTTTTTCAGTTGATTTGTACAGGTTATAGGTCACATTAAAGGTGGGAAAGGTTTTAAAATTATTTATTGTGGTCTCATTTTTTTATATCACAAAAACCTGGCATTATAACAGGGGTGTGTACACATTTTATATCCACTGTATACAACAGGCTTCACAGGCTGTAGCAGATTGTAAACATTATTCAGAACACATCAGTGTCTGCAATTTATGGTGTCTAGTGTTGATTAGGTGATATTTACTTAGAGTCACCTGCATCCAAGTTCAGGCAGGTTTGGGTGTGCCTTGAGTTGGCTTCCCTTTTCCATAAAGTGGTTTGTCAACTCTGCCCTGTGTATCATGGGGGGGCTTCACCCCAGCACCACCCAACTAAAATAACCACCCTCTGGGGTTCACATCATCATTTGTGGGGAACAGGAACCAATCTGGCCACGGGATGGATTATAGTAGTGTTTGCTACTATGCATCCTGTGGGTGACTCAAATAAAATCTTATCTTGGTTTGCAATCAGTTATTATGCCTGATGATATTTGTTTAGCATAACCCGGCAGTGTTTTGGAACTGAGTCCTAACTGTTATACTTGCAGTGTTTTCTATGTAACATGCTCTGCCTCTTCGACTGGTAGCTTTACAATCTGTATGAAGTCAGCAGTTAGAGGGGATGAAACTCTCTGTCACGGGTAATTTACTTAAGAGCTTTAGGAGGTATTTGTACTGAATAATAATTAGTGTTTTTGTATGCTTATTAGTTTTAGTACTTTGAGAATGAAGTTGTTTGTGGTATGTAGAATTATACAGTAATGGGCTACAGCAAAACAATGATGTTTTAGTTATGTTTAGATATAGCATAACATCTAATCCACAGCTCTGTTAAATGACATTTGACATACATTTGTAATTTTCTCCAAAGTCTGCTACTAATTCTCTAAGAAACACAATAAATATGTTTGTTTTGTATGACGTCCTGTGTTGTTTTATTATTACTATCATTCTCTGTTGTACCTTTTTATTCATTCCCTCTTTCCACATCTCTCCTTCTACATATTCACTCCTTGACCCAGTCATCCTCTAATCACACATCTTATTTGTGTTGCTATAAGTGGTTATATGTGGGTTGTTCGATATTACTCACGGTTGCCAGAGTTATACTCTCTGGGTGAAGACGGTCAGGGAAGAAGATTATTTATATATATAGTTATTTTTTTATTGCTTGTTTCTTCACCGAGGTAGTGGACTGATCCAATAAAGATCCATTTTAGCTCCAGCCTGGGAGTTATAGAATACAATTAAAAGAAGATACACTTGTTTATGCAGTAGAGATTAAGAAATATAGTGCAGTTTACACCTTCTGAACACAGCAGAAGATGCACTTTTCAATATGCAAATTAGTTGCCTTGTGGAATGATTCAAAACCAGCTTACACTAACCATATGTACACAATATACAAAACATGTCTGTTCGTGGTTAGGGGTAGGTGGATGTGATAAAGGATGACAAAGCTGGGTTAGAATGAGGGAGGGTGATGAGAGTGGAGAGCTGGTGGGTTTGTGTAATTGAGGAGTGGGATATCATATCAGACTGAGATCTTTGAGCAATTAGTAGTTGTGAGTGAGTAGTGCTCCGTGTATTGGCAGAGAGTGACCCTTAGCTTGGTTATATTATTAGTGGGTTACTGAAGCATGTGCAGGTGGACCTTTTTTTTTTAGATGGGTTAGATGTTCAGCTCTGAATGAGCAGTATATGGTCATATTACAGAGGTCGGGGGGTAGTGAGGCCCAAAGCTTGGCTGTCAGCACTGGGAATTCATGTTCAATGGATAAGAGTGTGTTTCTGGTTCTCAGGAGTACTTGTGCACTGTTATTTTGTGATCAAAGTTGGTGTGGAGTATCTTTTATGATTAGTCTGTGTCTGAGAGAGCTGACAGACATGCCATGGTGGATTTTGTTGATAAGAATCAGAGTCAGCGCTTTTTTATTGGGAGTCATTTGGTCTACTGAAGAGTGATGCAGTAATATTCAAATCATGGGGAAAGTAAAATAAATCTGCATATTTTGTTTGAGAGGGTCTGTAGTTCTGTGAGGTTTTTGATTGAGGCATATGCTAGCTGTTAAAAATGCATATTCTAGTTGGGGTTAGAGAATACTTTTGCCTGTTGCCTTTCTTCCTTCAGGAGTGAGGAATTGAAAGATTAACAACCAAAGATCATATAGTTAATTCTTCCCATTAGCTTATTAATATGTGTGTGGTGAAAAGTTTGGTCTGGAGTAAGAAGTTACTCCTAGATATTTAAATGAGGTAAATGTCTTTATGGAATGGGTATTATATGTGAGAGGTGAGATGTCAGGTAATAATTTGCTCAGTCTTTGGAGAGTACCAAAGAGCACAGTTTTTTTTTTTTTTTTTTGAGGGGTGGGTTAAGGCTTGAAGATTATGTTGTTGGCATACAGGGTGAATTGCAAGTTTTGCAATATTGTTTGGCCTATGATAGATGAGCTGTAGGGAGATATCTCTGTATGGGATGATATTGGTTGTCATAAGGCAAACTAGAAGGGGGATGATACATATATATATATATATATATATATATATATATATATATATATATATATATATATATATATATATATATGTATGTATATATATATATATATATATATATATATATATATATATATGTATGTGTGTATATATATATATATATATATATATATATATATATATATATATATATATATATATATATATATATATATATATATATATTGAAAAGGATAGGTGCTACAATGGATGCTTGTGGAATGCCTTTGGTGATTTTCTGTGTGGGTGGGTGAAAGTGAACCATTATATCTCACTGTGAATGTTCTGTTTGCTAGATGACTGTTAAACTGATCTATTATGGATGGGTCAAAGCTGTTTAGTGTAAGTGAGTTAAAAAGTAATGCACGATTGAATGAATCAAAGACTTTGGCATGGTCTAAGAATAGTGCTCCTCTGAGTTGTCCTTTACTCATGTTGATGAGTTTGGTGTCAGTTAGGGTGTCATTTAGTACCACTGCAGTATAATGTTCTGCACCTACATTCACAATCTGTACTGATGGGTCAGTTGGGTTATATAGAACTGTTTAAATGCTTCTTTGGTTTATAAAGCCATGTTGGTGTGAAGAGAGTATGTTGCATTTGTAGACATGTGAGGTGAATTGACTGTACACAGCTTTCACCAGAAAGTTAACAAGGTGAGGCAGGAAAGAAATTGGTCTATATCTTGCTGTGCTGGTGGGTTGTGGCACCTATGGGAAAGGGATTATAATTGCTCTTTTTCAGACACTGTTTGGATAATGCAAGGTTAAACATGCATTGAATATGGTAAGATGTAAGTTTATAACAGTTTTTTAAGGAACTAGGGTAGGATGCTGTCAGAACATAGGGATCCATTGCTAGGTAGAGATTGTTTTATTCTGTCAGATTATTTTCTTTTTGGTTATTCTGCTGAGGTAGAATGGGGGAAATATGGTTTGAGTGTTACTCTGTGTAGAAGTGGCCAATTAATGTTTTGATGGCATTTTCAAATTTGAGAAAGTTTTGGTGTTGAGCTTACTTGAATGTGGTAGAGAACTGTGGTAGACATTATGGCTATAAGTTGTTAATAAGCTGTTTCCTGTAATGTGGGGTTTGATTTCTTTAGCTTCAATTTGCCCACTGTGTGACTCTGAGCAAGTCACTTAACCAAACAGTGCCCTGAGGCAAGTGTGAAATTGGACTAGCTTCTCAGTGATCCACTGGACTGCATGCTTACCTGTGAACCCATGAGCCAATGATCTATCATAGGTTCATAGATTCATAGGTGTGTACTAGGCTAATGGCCCTGGGGCCTTTACAAGCCTAGCCCATAGAAGCACCCTGGCATTGTGCCGCCCATTGTTAGTTCCCAGTGCCTCTACCAAGTAGAGCTACTGGAGTGATCCCTGGGGGTGATCTTTCTATTTCCCATCCACTCATCAGGATTTCTCTTGAAGAGGGCTAGTGAGGTGCTCTGCTTGACATGTATGGGAAGTCTATTACAGAGCATGGGTAGTCTCTTAGTTATGAATCTGTCCCTCCAGCATGTTCTGTTGATTGTGGTAATGAAGTTGAGGTCTCTGGAGCATGTGGTGTGGAAGGATTGGGATTTCTTTAGATGTAGCATTTCTAACAGAGCTGGGTCAGACATGGCTTTGTCAGTCAAGCAGAGATTGTCTCTTAGTAGATGATATGGGACAGAAAATAGCTGGAGGTTTTTTGAGTCTGCCCATGTAGGACATCTGTTTAAGGCCTAGGATCCTTTTCGTGAGGTACTTTTGTGGCCTCTCCAGCTGCTGCAGGTGTCTAGTGAGGTACATGCCAAATGGGGCATTATACTCAATGATTGGCCTAATGAGGGAAGAGTAGAGAGAAATGATGACCTCTTTCTTCCTGGATGCAAAACCCTTGGTAATGAGATGTGCCACATTAAAGGACTTCTGACCACAGTGGCAATGTGGTGGTCAAAGGAGAGGCTGTTGTCAACCTGTGTCCCCAGATCTCTTATAGTGCCTTCAGTGTTCAGTGGAATCCCAATGATGTGGTAATTACTGGGAACTGTGTTTTTCCCAAAGGGAATGACAACACATTTTTTGCCATTAAGCTTAAGGCCATGGTTTCAGCACCAGTCATTGGTCTCAGTGAGGCCTTTCTGTAGGATGTCTGCATCACTTGGGGAGTTAATAATGGCTCCCAGCTTGCAGTTGTCTGCGAATTTGGTCAGCCAGAGTCCCTTCGTGTTGACCTGGACTTCTGAGAAGTATATGCCAAACAGGAGAGGACCAAGGACCAATCCCTGTGGGACTCCACTCGTGACTGGTAGGCAGTCTGACTTGGAGTCCGCTACTTTCACACTGTGGGTTTTATCTGTGAGCCAATTTGCAACCCACCTAACGATATAGGGATTGATGCCTGGTTTGCTGAGTTTATCAATAATGCCTGAGTGAGGAATGGTATCAAAGGCCTTGGCCAGATCGAGGTAGGCTGTATGAACTGCCTTACCTTCATCCACCGCTCTGGTGACTGACTCAAAGAAGTCAACCAGGTTGAGCAGGCATGATCTATCTTTCACAAAACGAAATTGCGTGGGATCTAGAGTTTAAAGATTCCCTATATCTTTGTTAATTAGGTCCATGATGATGAGCTGCATAGCCTTACATATCAGACTCTTCAAGGTAATGGGATGATAATTTTCAGGGTCTGTAGTCGCTTCTCCTTTATGGACAGGGATGCCATTCAGTAGGGACAAAGCCTGAGGTGAGGCTGTGAGTGAACAGAGCACACAGATGTGGTGCCACTTCACTTTGTAATTCATGTAGAACACAGTCAGGGATATTGTTGGATCCCATGGAAGCTGTATTCCTGGCCTTAGACAATGCAGCTTTAACCTGTGCTTCAGTAATGCTGGGTGCCTGGCATTCTTCTGGTATTGAGACTGGTCCTATATGGGGGAAGAGAGGGGTTAAGTTGGCACTGAATCTGTCGGCCAGTATGTTGGCAATATCTGTTGGCTCAGTACAGGAGGTACCATTGTGCAGTAACTCAGAGCAAATCTGGGTATTGCCATGGAGATTCTTGATATAACTATAGAAGGCTTTGTGGTTGTTTTTAGTGTCTGCTGCAATTCTGCCTTCATAGCTGGCTTTGGAAGTTTTGATGAGGGATCTCAACTTTTTGTTGAGGCTAATAAGGGAATTTTTCCAGTGTTGAGACTTCACCTTTTTCTACAACAGTTTCTTCCTTCTGTTGTAGAGTTTATTAATGGCAAGGGACCGCCAGACTGTCTTCCTTTTATTGGAGGAGAGCATCTTGGTTCTGATGGGTATGGCTAGTTCCATGCATTTATGTACGTGTTCGTATAGTGCACTGGTGTATGATTCAGCAGTCATGCATCTATTTTCCATTGGCATGGGTGCCAATGCTCAGCCATGTACACCATCCTTTGCCCTTTTGGACATGCCTTCCCATTGTAACTCCCCAGCCTCCACCAGGGATCATCACGGATGCCCATATGACTGTCCACCTCACCCTGGATGTACCTACCACTCCTGTGAGTCAACAGTTGCCTGAGTAGCTATTTGAACCTGGGTCAGTTGGGCTGTTGTCAGGATTTTATCCCCCTATGCCACTAGGGTGGCTAGCAATATGTTTATATTTAACTTATTTAACTTTCCTAGAAATTAGATTTTTTAATAATCTATGAAGTTGAGTTTTCCTTTTTTTTTTAGTCAGGTAACAATGAAACAATTACATTTCTTTGATATTTAAGTCATCCTAATAGAATTCCTAAGAATGAAGCCACTCAGAATAAGTTTCCTTCTCAATATTGACCTTGGTATGAGGAATAAGAGGACCCTCAAGATGACTTTTGAGTCACCCCCCCCCCATGACAGCTGTCATCTGTATTATTCACTTCATTACATAAAATTGCCTAATTCCTGCCTTCCCTTAAACCTCACTCCTCCTCCTCCTCACAAACATTATTCAATATGTATTGTTACCACAAATTCCATTTTATTTTATTGTAATTCTCTCCATCCCTTTTCTAAAGACCCCACCTAGTTTTAACTCCTTTACAATATTCAGTACTTCAGCTGCAGTTGGTTTTGGATTGATTTATTGTTTCTTCTAATTGCTTTTTGGTAGCCAATAACATTAAACTTTGTAAAACCTTACTATGCATATGCAATTTAGATACTGTGTCTCACCTCTAAAGAATTTATTTCCTTAGTTATAGTTAGTTGTTTCCTCTCATTTCTAACAGAGTAAACTGTAGTGATTTTTTTTTAAATCTGCCAATGTGTTAATACTTCTCCAAAACATATTCCAAGTTAACTCTTTCCATCACAGCTCTAGCAATTGCTATTAATGTGGAGAAGAATTCCAGAGATTGCTTGGAATATACACATACCTATGAAAAGACTTACAAGTAAAAATCCTAAACCTTCTGGACTTTGCAAATTACTTGGGAGTCATATAGATGTACTCCCATTGTGTCTTTGTAAATTGCCTTCCCTCCTCTGCCTCCCCATCTTTCTGTCTTTTAGTCTCTCTCCTTCTCTCGCGTTCTCTTTCTCCCTCTCCCTGTCTCCCACATTCTTCATTTGGTGCAGAGAGTCGGTGATCTGTATCTCTGAATATAATGTTACTCTCCAGAATAGATCGAAGTTGTTGTTTGCATGATTATCCGCATTAACACCAACTAAAATTGTATCTTTATCCCTAAACAAATGATCTGGTTTCCACCAGCATTCATGTCCCTCCAATGGACCATGTGCGGATTCTGAAAAGAGTGGGTTGTCAGGAATGTGAATTTTCTGAATGCATTATATCATTCCCTGCTATTTTGCAATCATTATTTCTTGACTGTATGGCTGGTAAGATGCAACCACCCTGTACACATGATTAATAATACTCTGTAGCCACCACATACACATGATTAATAATACTCAGGAGCCATGCCATACACGTCAATAATGATACTGTGCATCCACTGGGGAAACATGATTAATGATACTCTGCTGCCACTCCATATACAGAATTAATAATAGTCTGCAACTACCCTGTACACATGATTAATTATACCCTGCAGCCCCTCATACACATGATTATGATTAATAATACTCAGTAGCCACCCCATACACACGATTAATGATACTCTGCAGTCACCCTGTACATATGATTAATGATACACTGCAACCCCCCCGTACACATGATTATGATTAATAATACTCAGCAGCCACCCCATACACATGATTAATGATACTTTGTAGTCACCCTGTACACATGATTAATGATACTCAGCAGCCGCTCCATACAAATGATTAATGATACTCTGCAGCCACTCTGTACACAAGATTATAATTAATAATACTCTGCAGCCACCCTATGCACATGATTAATGATACTCTGCAGTCACCCTGTAAACATGATTAATGATACTCTGCAGCCACCCTGTACACATGATTAATGATACTCTGCAGCCACCCTGTACACATGATTAATGATACTCTGCAGCCACCCTGTACACATGATTAATGAAACTCTGCAGCCACTCTGTAGACAAGATTATAATTAATAATATTCTGCAGCCACCTTGCACATGATAATTGATACTCTGCAGTCACCCTGTACATATGATTAATGATACTCTGCAGCCACCCCGTACACATGAATGATACTCTGCAGTCACCCTGTACACATGATTAGTGATACTCTGCAGCCATCCCGTACACATGATTAATGATACTCTCCGGCCACCCCGTACATGATTAATGATACTCTGCAGTTACCCTGTACACATGAATAATGATACCATGCAGCCCCCCCGTACACATGATTATGATTAATAATACTCAGTAGCCACCTCATATATGATTAATGATACTCTGCAGCCACACTCTACACAATATTATAATTAATAATACTCTGCAGCTATCCTGTACACATGATTATTAATACTCTGCAGCCACCCTGTACACATGATTAATGATACTCCAGTCACCCTGCATGCATGATTAATGATACTCTTCAGTCACCCAGTATACATGATTAATGATACTCTGCAGCCACCACATATACATGATTAATGATACTCTGCAGCTACCCCATACACATGCATCCTGAACACATGATTAATGACATTCTACCGCCATCCCATACACATGATTAATGATACTTTGCAGTCACCCTGTACACATGATTAATGATACTCAGCAGCCGCTCCATACAAATGATTAATGATACTCTGCAGCCACTCTGTACACAAGATTATAATTAATAATACTCTGCAGCCACCCTGCACATGATTAATGATACTCTGCAGTCACCCTGTACATATGATTAATGATACTCTGCAGCCACCTCATACACATGAATGATACTCTGCAGTCACCCTGTACACATGATTAGTGATACTCTGCAGCCATCCCGTACACATGATTAATGATACTCTCCAGCCACCCCGTACATGATTAATGACACTCTGCAGTTACCCTGTACACATGAATAATGATACCATGCAGCCCCCCGTACACATGATTATGATTAATAATACTCAGCAGCCACCCCATATACGATTAATGATACTCTGCAGCCACACTCTACACAATATTATAATTAATAATACTTTGCAGCTACCCTGTACACATGATTATTAATACTCTGCAGCCACGCTGTACACGATTAATGATACTCTGCAGTCACCTTGTACACATGATTAATGATACCTTGCAGCCCCCTTACACATGATTATGATTAATAATACTCAGCAGCTACCGTACATGATTAATGATATTCTGCAGCCACTCTGTACACATAATTAATGATACTCTGCAGCCACCCTGTACATGATTAGTGATACTCTGCAGTTACCCTGTACACAAGATTAATAATATTCTGCAGCCACCCTATGCACATGACTAATGATACTCTGCATCCACCCTGTACACATGATTAATGATACTCCACAGTCACCCTGCATACATGATTAATGATACTCTTCAGTCACCCAGTATACATGATTAATGATACTCTGCAGCCACCCCATATACATGATTAATGATACTCTGCAGCTACCCCATACACATGCATCCTGAACACATGATTAATGACATTCTGCCTCCATCCCATACACAGATTAATGATACTCTGCTGGCACCCCATACACCCGATTACTGATACTCTGCAGCCACCCCATATACATGAGTAATACTGCTCTTCTTCCATGGTGCCGTCATTTTCATTCCTTGATGCTGAAAGACTGAATCAGTTTTCTTTCACAGACCTTAAAGCCAACACACGTGAAGCAGAAGTAAAGGGTAAAATTAGTAAATAATGAAGTCTTACCCAATGCAGTACGCATACAACATTTTTATTTTTGCATAACCAGCACTTGTACCAGTGACAAACAACATTTCATTGCAGTGAACAACATGCTTGGAATGGTATTGTCTATCTGAGCAAATGTGATAATGAACCCAAACCCTGAAGTTAAGGTAATTTGTAAACCAACTTTGACTTGCCCATCATCGTTAATAAACTGCTAATTATGTAGTTGTGCATCATTGCATCGTGCTTTAAAGTTTTAAGGTTGAAGAACTTTCTTTTTTGGCATGCACACAATGCAACAGTGCAGCAGTATGGAATTTCTGTTTTGAAAATCATGAGTAAATTATAGGCAGCACAGAATGATACAATTGCCAGTTTGTTGATACTGTTGTTTAGTACAGTGTAGTATAGTCAGTGTGATGTAATGTACTGGTGTCTTTACACTCTTTACTACTAATTCATAGAGTATTGCAGTCAAAGTCATAGCAAAGATAGGGTGAAGGTGCCAGATGTAGGGGGTCATGACTGGCACTATAGATGTGGTGCTGATCTATCCCTGGAAACAGTAGTAGCAATCATCTAAGTATCTGTATTCAGAAAATCATGGTTCTTAAATAAAAGTAATTCCACATTTCTGTGCTAGGAGCTCTGAAAAGGAGCTGCTATAGCTCTTTGCTACAGTTTAACAAAGGTGTTTGACATCATGTAACAAATAATTAGTAGGCAGCAAGGCTGATAAAGATCTTTTTTTCAGAATCTATGAACTGTATCAAGGACCTACAATTTAGAACAGTTGCTAATAGATTAATAGCCATTATGTATTTGGTCTTCCAATCTGAGACCACAGTTTTGTTTGGTCAAGTCAGACAGGTCTTATTTTTTCTTGTGGCCCCCACTTTCAAACTGAGAATTAGTTCCAAATGGAGGGCGCTGCACAGAACAACAGATAGCCTAGGTACCATTCTGATTATAAGTGTGCACCTTGGAGAATCTCTACTCTGAAATGCCTTGCCCCTCATTAATGCCATTACTGCTTATAACATGGTATCAGTGAACTACAGACAATGAACATGTGTGGCAGAGGTGCCCTAGCTCTTATCACTATAGCATAAGGGAGCAGTGCATGTCAGAGGGAGATGTTGTGTGCATCATCAGTGGCACTGAGATATGCCATAAGTTACTAGGGTACTAAGTAACAGTCTGAGGGAGCAGTACACCTAAAAGGCAGATGCCTGGCTCATCACCAGTGGCACAGCCATATACCCAATGGTACCTGGGTCCTATCTGCTGGTCCGATGGAGCTGTGCAATAAGAGGGAGATGCCCTGCCCACCAGCAGAAAAATGACTATCAGCAGTGGCAGTGTCACATGCTTGGAGTTACTTGCTAGTTTCAGGAGCAGTGCAAATGAGAGCGAGAGATGTCCTGCCATTATTATTAGCATTGACAAATGCCATATAGGTACTATGTGCTAGTGTTAAGATGCAGTGCAGCTACAGTGAAGATACCATAACTGTCATAGGTAGCGCTGCCATATTCCAGGTGGTACCTGAGCACTGTGTGCTAGTGTTAAGATGCAGGGAACCTACGCTGAAGATACCATACCTATCATAGGTAGCACTGCCATATAGCAAGTGGTACCTGAGCACTTTGTGCTAGTGTTAAGATGCAGTGCACGTACAGTGAAGATACTATACATATCATATGTAGCACTGCCATATACCATGTGGTACCTGGGCACTGTGTGCTAGTGTTAAGATGCAGTGCACCTACAGTGAATATCCTATACATATTATAGTTAGCACTGCCATATACCAACTGGTACCTGGGCACTGTGTGCTAGTGTTAAGATGCAGTGCACCTACGGTGAAGATACCATAACTGTTATGGGTAGCACTACCATATAACAGGTGGTACCTGGGCACTGTGTGCTAGCCCAGAATAAAAAAAAAAAGTGAACTTTAAAGGGAACTGTCCTACCATCATCAGCAGCACTGCCATTATGCCACATTTTATCTAGGCACTTTGTGCCAGCAGCAGGAGTACACCTGTGAGGAAGTTGACTCATGCCTTACAATTCACTTTGGTGCATAAATGTACCATGGTCCACACACAAGTAGCCCAGTGTTTCTTTATTTGTTTACTGGTTTCTTAACAAGGTGACTAAGCCAATCCAATGGGCATATGTATGTGTATATAAGTTTTGAAAGTTTGAAACTTCAATAAAAAAAATAAAACTAAATTTGTTTTACATTTATGCAGGGGGCAAGTCCCCTCGCACCCCTACACACCCCTGCTAATTAAATATACCAACTCTGAGATCACACTACAGTGAAAAGAATGTTAAATATCCTGTTACATGCTGTACGGCAATCTACATTTAAACCATTCAAAGTTTCAAAACTTTGATCTAATTTATGGTCTTGACCGTATGAAGTTCGAAATTGGTAGAGCTATATATATATATATATATATATATATATATATATATATATATATAGATATATATATATATATATATATATATATAGATATATATATATATATATATATATATATATATATATATATATATATATATATATATATATATATATATATATAATTTTGTTCTTGATCTGCACACCCTGTGGTGTGAAAAGACAGTAGTACTTTAGTTAATCAACACATTCTTTAAAGGACCTCACTAAACTTTATATGCAGACTTTTGTTCTTTTTAAGCAAATTGTTGTACATTTAAATCAAGTGAAGCATGATTATTCAGATCAAAGAATATAAAAACTTGCTAAGTCTTCTGCCAATTGCCCTTTGCAAGTGCATTATATATATAATACTAAAACAATTTTACACTTCCACTGAAAGCTTTCAGTTTAGAAACATTGTATTTGGAACTTGAGAATGAATTCCACTGAATGAGTTTCTCAAGAATCTCACTGTCCCTCAAAGAAGTGGATATTAAACCAGGTAATATATGCCCAGTAGTGAAAGGGACAGGAAACTGTGAACAGTAACATCAGACAAAATATTAGCAGATTTGCACAAAGTTGCAAAAACATGTTATATAATCTTTCATGTTTCCAAGGTTGCTACATGCAGGCACAAGGTTTATTTTAGTAACCAACAAAGAAATTATAAGGTTAGGATGATGTATACGAGTGAGAAATATGATTGCATGGGGGAGGGGGACGTACATATCCGCTCTTATCTTCATGTAAGAAGTCTGTTATATATTACTATTAGAAATCGTTCACTTCTGACTTCCTATGCTTGTCAGTTACCTCAGAATTTGAGTTATAGTTTTCAGAGAACGTAGCTAAGTGTTAACATTTTTCTTATGTAACAGTGTCCATCTCCTGCCAAGTTAAATTCCTAGCAAATGCATTCCGATTTTACTTAAATGCCAGCTGTGTAGACAATCTCATTTGGAGTGTCAGATGTTTTGTTGGACTTTGTTGAGAAAATAACCTCTTATGATGTTCTAAACTCTCAGTTTGGTTAGGGTTATAATACTAGTAACGTACTGATTAATGAGATTTGTCAGAACTTTTAAAATGTGATTGCCAGTGTCGCATAGATTGGAATTAACTAGAATTAGTATCACAGCTTGCCATGCTGCTTACGTCACACATCACAGGTGTTCCACATAACGGGCTAATGAGCAGGTTTCTCCAGGTAGTTTAATTTCCCAACGTATAAAAACAGCGCTAAGGAAGTGTAAAATAGTGAGTGGGGGTTAGTGCTTAAAACAAACGTCTGACAAGGTAAGTGGGTTTAAACTAATATGAAATAAAAGTATGTTGGTATGGTATTCATAATTGATGTTAGGAATATTAAAACTTTACGTGTTGACATTAAATTCTTAATGCACTTTGGGTTCATAGTTGTACCTTGTGAGGCATATTATTTACAGCCCAATCGTGTCTCTTATTTTCCTATTGTTTTACAAGCGTTTTCAAATCGTGAGAAGTAATACGTGGTTATAAAAATTTGTGCTCCCATAATTTTTGGAAATGGGAGGCTGAGAGGTCTAGCTTATTCAGTTTGACTTCTTTAATTACTTTACTAATCTAGCAGTGCACCTACTTTCAGACAAATTAATCTTGAACTTCACCCTCCCTCCTACCAAAAAGGGTAGCGTTAATATCCAGTTGTACAAATATCCAACTCTCTAATGGCTAGCATTAATGTTTCATACTACTGTGTTCAATTTTTGGCTCCAGTACTTTTTTCTGTTCTCGTGTTCGGGAAATGTCTTGCTTGTGGTATATCCATTGGTGCCCCCGTCTTATAGACCTATTTCTGAATAGATTGGGGACGCTTAACAAGCGTTATAAGTTTGAGACCCTTTACAGAATAAAAAAATTAATGCGTTCTCTGATGTAAAATAACTAACTCTAACTGGCCACCTTCCCTTCCTCTCAAAGTAAAAGGGGCAAAGTTAGTCCCGGAGTCAAAAATCTGTGACCGTTAAACGGTGTGCGTATGAAAGTTAAAACTGCGCCCGGCAATGTTTTGACCAGCTTCCTTCGCGTGTACGAGTTGTGTAAATGTTGAGACCCGATGGTCCTTTCCTGGAAGGAATAAGTTGTGTAAATGTTAAGACACGATGGTCCTTTCCTGGAAGGAATAAAAGTTTGGTACGGAGTTTAATCTCCAGTGCAGGCACTCTCCCCCTACTAGCGAAGCGGGTGTTTTTGAGAGCACCCCCTCCCTTAATGCTTCCCTAGAGTAAGAGGGTTAATATACTTCAGCACCACTCTCTCAGAAGGTTAGTGGACACACACACCTCATTACACAACGTAAAGCAGGTGTGTAATATCGCACTGAACTTGCACCTACTTTTTGGGAGAAGAGTTAGTGGACGAAGAC